>NC_053427.1:83732088-83932496 GCF_007990345.1 Gossypium hirsutum
TAGAAATCTGGGAGGTATTAGTTAAGAATGATTGCTCTGTCACTCTGATAGGTTTTTGGAGAAGAAGGTCAAGTTTTTGCAATTTTCATGGATTGTTGGGCACGACATTCAGTCGTGCGAGGACTTTAAAAGGTTACTTCAAGACCGGATGAATAATAAGGAGATCAAGGTCCTTAACAAGAGTGAAGATACCAACGAAAGAGAAGTATGCGTCTCTGATAGCCAATCATCAGAGCCCTTATAGTGCTGATCGACCGTTGATAATTTATTACGACGCGATGAGAGAGCCATTGAAACCACAGATGGTAATTGAAGTACCATCTCCTTTCCCGTATAAGGACAACAAAACAGTACTGTGGAGATATGATGTTAATATTGTTACACCAGAAGTTGAAAGTCCAAAGCCATAATTGAAGATGTTGGGGAGGTAGGTCATTTTACTCGAAGTGGACGATGCTATTCTAAAGAAGTTGAACCGGTAAAGAAAAGTAGCGACTCGAAGCAAAAGGGAAAGCAGTGATGCACGAGGTCGAAGTCGAGCAAGAAATTCCACCCGTGCAAGAAACTAAAAGCCTGTGAATGAGGAAGAAGCTCAAGAATTCTGAAATTTATTAAGCACAGCGAATATAGTGTGGTGGAACAACTGAGCAAGCAGCCAGCACGAATCTCAGTTCTATCTCTACTGTTAATTCAGAGCCACACCGGAACGCTTTATGAAGGTGTTAAATCAAGCTTACGTGGCCAACAACATATCTGTCGAAAAGCTTGATAGGTGGGTAAACAATCTGAATGCGGACAACTTCATCTCTTTTAGTGATAATGAGATACCGCTAAATGGTAGAGGTTCGGTGAAAGCGCTGCATATCACGACCCGCTGCAAGGGCTACATAATACCGAACGTACTCATCGATAATGGGTCAGCATTAAATGTTATGCCATTGGCTACACTTTCCAGAATACCGATAGATTTGTCCTACTTAAAGCCCTGTCATTCACGTAAGGCATGACGGACGAGACTGAATCATGGAAGATCGAATCCTTTGGAGTGGCCTACATCTATGAGTATTCAAGTCATGGACATTCTTATAACTGCTTTGGAACTGGATTCATTCTGCTGGAGCAGTCCATATCCCCATAAAGTGAATTCACATGGATGTGGTCACAGTGAGGCGAAAAAATATATCTCTGATGCCATACTGAATAAGCAAGATGCAGTGGAATGTTCCTTTCGATCCCTTGAATTCATCAATGCCACTTTCGTCGCTGAGGAAAATAGAATTCTGATGCTAAAACTGTCGAGAAATACCAGAATGGGTGTCAAGTTGACCGTAGGAATGAGAGCTCGTGCGAGAAGATGTTTAGGGAGACATCTGCAAGGAATAGTGAGGGCTTTAAAGCCAGTGCACCACAAGGCCTGATACGGTTTGGGGTTCCAGCCTGACATGCGCCAAAGAAGAAGACAGTGGAAAAAGGATCAAGAGAGAAGGATTGCAAGAACTTTGGGCCGAGAACCAGAATGGGAACCAATAGAGTACCCTCCTTTGTCAAAAACATTTACATCTGCGGGAATGATGTACCCTGGACAAGAGGATCCACGAAACATGCTGGGATTAATTGAAAAGGATTTTCAGAATGCTAGTATAAATGTCATTGACAAAGAAGCTGGTGCAAGTAAAGATGTCTCGAGGATACGCCCTTGCCCTCCTGGTTTCATGTTGAACAATTGGATTGCTGAGGAGCTTCTTGTAGTTTATAAGCCTTCAGAGTAATGCCAAACATCAACCTTCTATTGTGTCATTAGATATAATAGAGTTCTTTTGTAAGAGTTTGCATTCGCTCTTTATCATTTAAATGAATTTCAATGAAGATGTATTTTGTCATGATTTTTCGCATTATCACTAATTTCATAATCATTTTCTCATTTCATAGCCTATCCTTACATTTGCCTCATTGCCATGACATAACATTTTGTTTGTTGTTTCCAATACTTGGATGTCCCCCGATAGCTTCCTTTTCTATTCAACTTTCAGGTGCTCAGATATTGACGACATGAATAAGCCCGTTACGAATCTTGAAATTGATGTTGAGAAGGCTGTTTGCTTAGGAGAATTTGAAGCCGAAGAAAATGCTAAAGATTATGTCTCGTCTCCTGAATTGTTAAGAATGGTGGAACAAGAGGATAAACAGGTTCTGCCTCATGAAGAATCTGTAGAAACAATAAATTTGAGCACTGAAGAGAGGAAACAAGAAGTGAAGATTGGGACTTCTATTTCAGAAAATACCAGGCGTAGTTTGATCACTTTACTCCGCGAATACAAAGATGTTTTCGCGTGGTCATACCAGGACATGCCAGGGCTAGATAAAGATTTAGTGGTCCATAAGCTCCCATTAAAGCCAGAATGCAAGCTCATCCAGCAAAAATTAAGACGGATGAGGCCCGAAATGCTGTTGAAAATAAAAGAGGAAGTCAAGAAGCAATTTGACGCTGGCTTCCTACAAGCCTCCAAATATCCAGAATGGGTGGCTAACATAATCCCGGTACCAAAGAAAGATGGAAAAGTACGAATGTGCGTGGATTATCTTGACCTGAATCGAGCAAGCCCAAAAGATAATTTTCCCTTGCCACATATTGACACGTTGGTGGACAACACAGCAAAACATTCATTGTTTTCTTTCATGGATGGATTCTCGGGGTATAATCAGATCAAGATGGCTTCTGAGGATTTGGAGAAAACTACCTTCATAACAATGTGGGGAACGTTCTGCTACAAGGTGATGCCATTAGGGTTAAAGAATGCTGGGGCAACATATCAGAGGGCTATGGTGACGTTATTCCATGACATGATGCATAAAGAAATAGAGGTCTACGTCGATGATATGATTGGTAAATCTCGAGGAGAAGAAGAGCATGTAATGAACCTCAAGAAGTTGTTCGAAAGGCTGAGAAAGTTTCAGCTAAAGCTTAATCCAGCCAAATGTACATTCGGGGCTACCTCGGGAAAGTTGCTAGGCTTCATTGTCAGTGAAAGAGGTATCGAAGTTGATCCAGATAAAAGAAAAGCCATCCAAAAATTACCACCTCCGCGCACGCAAAAGGAAGTTAGAGGATTTTTAGGGAGATTAAATTACATCGCCCGATTTATCGCTCAACTTACCAACCAATGCGACCCAATCTTTCGGCTTCTTCGAAAACATAACCCGGGAGAATGGAACGAGGAATGCCAAGTGACCTTTGATAAGATAAAACAATATTTGTCCAGTCCTCCAGTGCTAGTACCGCCAACTCCGGGAAGACCATTAATTTTGTATCTGACAGTGTTCGAAAGTTCAATGGGTTGCGTACTGGGACAACATGACGAGTCAGGAAAGAAAGAAAAGGCGATCTACTACCTCAGCAAAAAGTTCACTGAATATGAGGCAAAATATTTGTCCGTTGAGAAATATTGTTGCGCTCTGGTTTGGGTAGCTCGGAGACTCAGACAATATATGTTGTATCACACGACATGGCTAATTTCAAAGCTGGACCCAATAAAATACATGATGGAATCGCCGGCACTATCAGGAAGAATGACAGATGACAGCTCCTCCTTTCGGAATATGACATTGCCTATGTAAGTCAGAAGTCAATAAAAGGGAGCGCAATAGCTGACTTCTTAGCAACTCGAACGACAGAGGAATATGAGCCTTTAAGATTCGATTTCCCAGACGAAGACTTAATGTGCATCACAGAAATAGAATCCGAGTCATCAAAAGAGAAGTCATGGAAGATATGCTTTGATGGTGCGTCAAATGCTTTAGGGCATGGAATTGGAGCAATCCTGGTATCACCAGACGGGAATCATTATCCGTTCACTGCAAGACTGAACTTCTTCTGTACCAATAATATCGCAGAATATGAGGCCTGTATCATGGGGCTTCGTGCAGCTATCGAACGAAACATCGAGATCTTGGAGGTATACGGGGACTTAGCCCTAGTGATTTACCAAATCCGTGGAGAATGGGAAGTGAGGGACTCAAAATTGATTAAGTACAGCGATTTAGTGGCTGGATTGATCAAGGAATTCAAAGAAATAACTTTTCATGACTTCCCACGAGAAGAGAACCAACTGGCTGATGCCCTAGCCACTTTGGCTTCAATGTTCAAAGCAAGTAGAGAAGCAAAAATAATGCCCTCAAAATGAGCATATACGAGGTCCCTGCACACTGTTGTAGCATTGAGAAAGAAGTAGACGGACGGCCTTGGTTCCATGATATCTTAGAATATATCAAGAATCAAAGGTATCCCGAACAAGCGAATGAGAACGATAAAAGAATAATTAGAAGAATGGCAGCGGGATTTGTTCTTGATGGGGATATCCTGTATAAAAGAGGAAAGGATCAGATGCTTTTGAGATGTGTGGATGATGTTGAAACCAGAAAAATACTTGAAGAGGTCCATGAGGGAATTTGCGGAACGCATGCCAATGGTTTCAATATGGCCAGAAAGATCATGAGACTCGGTTATTATTGGCTGACAATGGAAACTGACTGCATCAATTTTTCCAGAAAATGCCACAAATGTCAAATCTACGGCGATAAAATTCATGTAGCCCCTTCACTCCTTCATGTCATGACTTCTCCGTGGCCTTTTTCTATGTGGGGCATGGATGTCATAGGGTCAATTTCTCCAAAAGCTTCAAATGGACATCGATTCATTTTTGTGGTTATCGATTACTTCACAAAATGGATTGAAGCCGCTTCGTTTGCCAATGTGACGAAGACTGCAGTGTGCAAGTTTTTGAAAAAGGAAATCATTTGCCGATATGGTTTGCCTGAAAGAATCATCTCAGATAATGCCACGAATCTGAACAATAAGATGATGAAAGAAGTGTGCGAGCAGTTCCAAATAAAGCATCATAATTCCTCGCCCTATCGCCCAAAGATGAACGGGGCTGTTGAAGCAGCTAACAAGAACATTAAGAGGATCATTGGGAAAATGACTGAGACATATAAAGATTGGCACGAGAAACTTCCATTTGCTTTGTTTGCATATCGCATATCTGTGCGAACATCTACGGGAGCAACTCCTTTCTCTCTAGTCTATGGAATGGAAGCTGTGCTACCTATCGAGGTTGAGATCCCCTCTCTGCGAGTATTGATGGAATCAAAGTTAGAAGAAGCAGAATGGGTTCGAGCTCGATATGATCAGTTGAACCTCATTGAAGAAAAACGTCTAAGGGCAATTTGTCATGGGCAAATGTACCAAAAGAGAATGATCGCAGCCCATGACAAGAAGGTACGACCAAGAGAGTTCCATGAAGGAGAACTCGTTCTGAGAAAGATTCTCCCAATACAAAAAGACCTGCGAGGAAAATGGGCACCAAATTGGGAAGGACTATACGTTGTAAAAAAGGCATTCTCAGGAGGAGCTTTAATCCTTACCGAGATGGATGGGAAGGAGTTACCGAATCCGGTGAATTCGGATGCGGTGAAGAAATATTATGCTTAAGATGAAAACCCGAAAAGGGCATCTAAAAAAAAGGGCGAAAACCCGAAAAGGGCGTCTTGATTAGTACAAAAAGATTAGGATGAAAACCCGAGAGGGCGTCCTAATGAAACAAACCTGGTGGTCGAACGATAGGTCAAGTAGTGAGACTACAGTATTTGAAGCACTTCTGAAAGCTCGAAATTTTCTATGCAAGAAGCCATGCTCGAAAAGATTATTGATTGAGGAACGTGGAAGAGTTCATGTGTTGAATATCTAGAGCATTTGTATCCGTTGAATACAACATTTTCTTTCTTTTTGATATTTTTACTCTCATTGGTTAACTTTCTTTGTTTGCCACACTTGAAATAAAGGAATATGAGATATCCTTTGTGTCCCTACCTGACCATTTTCATGCATCTCATTATGTGTTTATTTAATGATAAATAGTGAAATGACATACTCTAAACAAAAGAAATGTCAAGCATTACCCGGATAAGAATTTGATAAGTGCAAGATCTTCAAAGCAAGAACAAAGTTTAACCAAGGGCAAAAAGGGTGATATCTGAGAAACGTCGATTACTCGTAAAGCTCGAAGACAGGTATGAGGCCTGAAGAGAAGGTCGAGAATCAAAGCAATGAACGCAGATCCTCAACAATCATGGCGAAAATGACATACGACCAATATGCTTAAGGAGCACTGCATAATCATGTAGGCATAAATGCATTTAAGACAAACATGTGCATATCATGATGACATCATGCATGGCATATACAGGTAATCCAGTAAAGCAAGAAATCTTGAATGAGAGTCGCAGTGAATCAAAGGAAAAGATACCCGAGTTCTACCAAAGGACTGGTTTTGGTATTTTGATGTTTAATATTCATGCTTTCCAAGGAAAATCAACTCATATTGCGAGAAATGAGTTGAGCCTCAAGACACGTTGAGGTATTTTTAAATTTTTTAAAAAAATCAACTCATATTGCGAGAAGTGAGTTGAGCCTCGGGGCACGCCGAGGTATTTTTAGTTTATGTTTTAAATTGACTCATATTGCGAGAGGTGAGTTAAGCCTTTTAATTTTTGTTTTTCAAAATCAACTCATATTGCGAGAAATGAGTTGAGCCTCAAGACACGTTGAGGTATTTTTAAATTTTTTAAAAAATCAACTAATATTGCGAGAAGTGAGTTGAGCCTCGGGGCACGCCGAGGTATTTTTAGTTTATGTTTTAAATTGACTCATATTGCGAGAGGTGAGTTAAGCCTTTTAATTTTTGTTTTTCAAAATCAACTCATATTGCGAGAAATGAGTTGAGCCTCAAGACACGTTGAGGTATTTTTAAATTTTTTAAAAAAATCAACTCATATTGCGAGAAGTGAGTTGAGCCTCGGGGCACGCCGATGTATTTTTAGTTTATGTTTTAAATTGACTCATATTGCGAGAGGTGAGTTAAGCCTTTTAATTTTTGTTTTTCAAAATCAACTCATATTGCGAGAAATGAGTTGAGCCTCAAGACACGTTGAGGTATTTTTAAATTTTAAAAAAAAAATCAACTCATATTGCGAGAAATGAGTTGAGCCTCGGGGCACGCCGAGGTATTTTTAGTTTATGTTTTAAATTGACTCATATTGCGAGAGGTGAGTTAAGCCTTTTAATTTTTGTTTTTCAAAAATCAACTCATATTGCAAGAGGTGAGTTGAGCCTCGGCTCACATGCTGAGGTATTTTCAATTTATGTTTTTTTCAATCTATACTTTTCAAAAATCAACTTATATTGCGAGAGGTGAGTTGAGCCTCAAGGCACGCTGAGGTATTTTCAATTTCTGCCTTACTAATTCTACTTTTCAAATCAACTCATATTGCAAGAGGTGAGTTGAGTCTCAGGCCACACGCTGAGGTCTTTTCAAATTCTGTTTTTAATTTCTGTTTTTTTTAATTTCTGTGTTTCAAAAAAAAATCAACTCATATTGCAAGAGGTGAGTTGAGCCTCAGGGCACGCTGAGGTATTTTCAATTTCTACTTTTCAATTTCTGTTTTTCAAAAATCAACTCATATTGCGAAAGGTGAGTTGAGCCTTTTAATTTCTATTTTTCAAAAACCAACTCATATTGCGAGAGGTGAGTTGAGCCTTTTTCTATTTTTCAAAAAATCAACTCATATTGCGAGAGGTGAGTTGAGCCTTTTGCAAATTCTATTTTCAAAAATCAACTCATATTGCGAGAAGTGAGTTGAGCCTTGGCTCACGTGCTGAGCTATTTTCAATTTCTATTTTTAATGTCTAGTTTTAAAGAGTCAATTCATATTGCGAGAAATGAGTTGAGCTCAGGATCACATGCCGAGTAAAGAATAAAGATTGGACAATTGAACAAAATTTAGTGCTTTTAAGTCTTTGCACTATCCTTGTTTCACAATGATGAGCAAAGAGGGGCAGTTGTAAGCACTAAATTTTTGTCCGACTAGAATTTGTGTTTAATTTTCAAAATTTCAAAAAAAAATTTTAAAAATAAAAATTACATTTTGACCCCTAAACTTTTCCTAAATTTCGTTTTGACCCTTAAACTTTCTTTAAATTTCACTTAGACCCCTAAACTTTCATTAAATTTTATTTTAATCCTAAATTTTCTAAAAATTACATTTAGCCCCAGAAGTTTTGCTGCATTTGTGATTTGGTCCTTCAGACAGGTTACGTGATTTGGGGCACCCACTTCCCAGATTTTCAGGCCACAAACATGGGTGGCTGCTCCTTCTTCACCTACCACCTGCAAAAAGGAAGCAAATATCAATTATAAAATGGGTTTAAAACCCCAAAATCAAACCCCGACACCCACGAAAAAAATCAAAAAAACTTGCAAAAAGAGAGATTTTTTCGAAGGAAAAAGAAGAAAAGAGAAGAAAAGAGAAAGAGGAGAAGAAAAGAAAGAGTACCGGCGTCGGAGGAGGTAGCGGCGGCGCAAGCAGTGGTGGCGGCTAGGGTTCGTGTAGGAGGAGAAGAAGAAGAAGAAGAAGAAGAAAGAAGAAGAAAGAAAAAAAAGAAAAAAAATTTAACAATCGGGTCAAACCGACCCGACCCGACCCGACCCGTGACCCAAGAAGACCCAGCAGCAACCCAAACCCAAACCCAACAGCCCAAAAAAAATTAATTAAAAAAAACAACACAAAAAAAACAAATCAGCCCAAAAAAAAAACAAAGCAAAAAAAAGCAGCCCAAAAAGAAAAGGCCCAATCAGCCCACCAGCATCAGCAGCCCGCGCGGCCCAATCCCAGCAGGCCCAGCAGTCCCAGCCCAATCTGAAGCAGGCCAGGAAAAAAGAGAGAAAGAAAAAAGAAAAAAAGAAAGAAGAAAAAAAGAAAAGAGAAAAAAAGGAAAAAAGGAAAAAAGAAGAAAAAAAGAAAAAAAAGAGTTTCAATTCGTGTAACCCGTTCGACGAAGCTCGTGTTTCGGGAGTTTTTCGGTAATTTCGTTTATTTTATTTTAAATTTAACCATCGTATTTTTATGTTGTTTCCTTATAATATTATTAACATTTTATGCATCTTTATATTTTTATATTTTGGTATTTATATTTTTAATTCAATTTTAATTTTATTTTATTTTAGATAATTTTAATAAATAAGGCAACGAATCGATTTAACATAAAATCGTTGATTTCATCGCTACGTTGGGTGAATATCACCGGTTCGCGTTAAAATCGATACGCCCTTTTTAAAATAAAAAATATTAAAAAAAAGTCTCATATTTACAAAAAAAAATTTCTATTTTTCAAAATTTTTCGTGCCTTCAAAAATTTTTCTCGTGTTTCAAAAAAAATATATTCGTGTTTTTAAAAATAAGACAATGAATCGATTTGACACTAATTCGTTGATTTTATTGCTATGTTGAGTGAATATCACCGATTCGTGTTAAATACGATACGTGTTTAATAAAAAATCAAAAATTTTGTGTAAAAAAATCTAGTGTTTTCAAAAAAAAAATTCATTTTCCAAAATTTTTAGTGTCTTCTAAAAATTTTTGTGTTTCAAAAATTTTCGTTTTCAAAAATTCTCTTGTTTTCAAAAATTTCGGTGTTTTGAAAATTTTCGTGTTTTCAAAAAAAAAAATCTCGTGTTTCATAAATTTTGGTTTTAAAAAAAATATTATGTCTTAAAATTCTCGTGTTTTCAAAACAAGAAATTCTCGTGTTTCAATCAGATCACGATTAAATATTAAATTGAACTCGTATTTTTGAAAATTAAGATAACACGCGTTTAACAAGATACCAATTTTGGGCGTCGCGAGGGTGCTAATACATTCCTCGCGCGTAACCGACTCCCGAACTCGAATTTTCTTTGGATTCTTACGTAGACCTAAAATTACCTCTTTTTTAGAAAATTTAAAAATAAAATTTTCTTCTAAAAAGAGAATTTATTAGGTGTCCGATCACACCTAGAAAGAAAAAGATCGGTGGCGACTCCTTTTTCAAATAAAATCGAGATTCAATTTTCAAATTTTCAATAATTACTTCGACTAGCGCCCGTGCCCAATTTTTAGGTCGCTACAAAGGCAAGTTGATTAATCATGAATAATGATAACTAACAACAGAAGTTATATTAATTACGATAAAAAAATAAAAGATTTAAAAAAAAAATCCTGAAAGCTTGCGTTCGTCGTCTTCGTCCACTATGGTTCACATTATTCAATGAAAATTATTTATTTGAAATTAGTAAAAACAAAAGTTTCAAAGCAAAGCAAACCGTCAAACATCGGTGCCAATGCCGGTTCTCCACGTCTCACCTCTCTACTTTCTGCCATCTTCGTGCGGTTAACGAAGCCATTCTTTAACTCCTTGCGGATCGCTTGCCTTGAATTGGTAGTAACGGCAGGTGGATTGCCCAACTGAATCGTCGGTTTGAGTTCCATTGTAGTCTTCGCCGCCTTGTTTTTCTCCGACATTGAGTACTGCGGCAGAGGCAAGCCGAATTCATCACCGAAGTAATCGGGAGATATTGCATTGCTTAATGATCCGAAAATCGACATTGTATTCAGTATGGAGCGAGATGCAAAAAAAAGCTTGGTGGAATTGAAGGAGGATTATAAGAAAATTGAAATCCAAATAGAGGTTTGTTTGATTGATTTATGCTTTAGATAGAAACCAACTTTTTTATAGCATCGAAAGGCGGTTACTTTTAAGGGTTCTTTTCCTGCAAGCAACTTCGGATGGTTATTATATTAATATATATAAATTATTTTATTCACCCTTTTCATGAGAGATTATTTAATGGATTTTTTTAATTATTTAATAATTTTTTTAAACCTTAAATTCAAAATTTCAAACTCCAATTTCGGACTCTAAAGTCGAGTTTGGATTTGAAATTTAGGGTTAAGTTCGAAATTTAAAGTTTAAGATTCGAGTTTAGTTTTTAGGGTTTAAGAGGTTCAAAATTCGATGTAAAAAATTATCAAAATTATGTATCAATCATATAGAAAAAAATTGTTAAAATATCGTTAAATAATTAAAAATGGACCATTGATGATGTGGTTATGAACCCTTCCCACCACATCATTTAGGTTCATTTCCAATTATTTAACAATAGTTTAGCAATTTTTTCTACGTGATTGATACATAATTTTGATAAATGTTTTACTTTGAACTCAGAATCCTGAATCTCGAACCCGAACCTCAAACCAAAACCTAAACCTTAAATTCGGAACCCTTGATGTAGTGGGAAGTGTCCATAAAATAATTTCTCATACATTTGAACTAATATTTCAAATCAAATATGATGTGTCTTAATTTAATTAGAAGGGACCATAAATAATGTGGTGGGAAGAGTCCATAAAATAATTTCTTCAAATTCTAAGTAATACAAATCATTAATGTGTCAAAACTTTTTTTTAAGAGCTTATAGGTAAAATCATAAAATATAAATCATAAATAATACATGTTTGATCAACTAGAACTATAGTCAATCGAAGATAAAGTAAAACAAATTGAAAATCTAAATATATCCGGATAAGGCCTGTTCATTATGACTTAAACTCGTAATAATATGGGGGAGAATCTATACATAATATTTACATATGATATGACTTAAACTCTAATATTCAAAGATCTTAGGACAACGACTTTTGTTAACACTACCAATGTCTCATTGATCAACATGTCAACTTATATAAATGTATATTATCTTAAAAATGATTATAACCTATTAAGATAACATGATGATTATAACATACAAAAATAATACGAATACGATATGAATATGCATGTTGGTGTATAAGTGTAAAAAATTCACTCATTTTGCAAAATTTATAACAAAATAAAATGTTTAGCTAAATAATGTCATGAGTTAAAGGAACGCCAAGTTTTGAACATTAAACTTTAAGGTATTAACAAAGAAACTTCGACCATTACTTGAAGGAAGTTTTAGGTTTACAATTTTAAAGATAAATATGTCCCTTTTTTTACTAATTTTTTCACTCAACATCGTTGATGTTATGTAATCTTGTATTATTTATTTCAATACGAAAGTTTTGATTCGAATTTAGAAAAGACGTCTTATAATATATGTTTATTTACATTTGTTTTTTTTAATAGTCACCATTTTATTTAAAGCATTTCGTTGGATTCTTTCTGATCTCCTTTTTTTCTAACCTCGTTGGAAATCATGTAAAGACAATTTCTATTTGAGATAGCTATTTGTGCAAGTATTTTACAATTCAGAAGCAATTGCTTCTTGTACAAATTGTGTATTAATTTACTATAACTATAGGATAACCCCGCTCTGCGAATTACTGCATTTATTCAAGTGATCCACAAATGACGAATTTTTTTTCTTCCTATCTCTATCCCGATGAGCCGAAACCAAAGCTCTTATTCTTTCTTAAGTAATAGTTTGAGTAATCCTTGAATGAACCCCTCGAAAGCTTAATGTAAATAAACTAATTTTTGTTCAGTGTCTCCGAGCTATATATCTCCGTTTAATTTTAATCATTGGATTAAAAAAATTTTAAAAGAGGAAGTCACAATAGATCTTATAGACCCCAAAAGGGATTGAGTACCCAATCATCCAAATAACTCCCATACAACAAGTGTTTTACCTTACAAATACAAATTTAAGTTCATTTATCATAACAAACCATAATTTTTTTGATGTTACTAAAAAGAAGTAAGATACGATAGTCATTTAGATTTGTTAATAGGTCAAATCAAATCATAATTGAATCCAAAAGCTTATGCCCAAACTTGAACTAGGCTCAAATCAAGCTCAACGTGATTCAGCTCAACTCCTTAAGTCCATTTTATTATTCGAATATTAATAGAATATTAAAAATATAAATATATATTTATAAAAAAATTTAAATAAAAGTACTTTTATCATTTAATTTTAATTTAGGGTGAGTTAGGCCAGCTTGGAAATAAAATTCTTATCCAGGACTCAACCGATACAAGCCGGGTTGGGTGAACAATCCGACTCACTAACAAGTCTACAATCATTAAAAGCAAATAATAAAAGTGATGAAATCCCAGATGGCCTTAAAAAGTTCTCAAGCATCATCAGCTTTCAGCAATTCACTTTCCACAACAATCAAATTCATAGTTTAACCATTCCAAACCAAAGCACAAAAATCTATCATTTCTCTATTTTTGCCATTCTCCAATTCACAAAATAGTGTTTGTGCAATAAAAGTTTGATTTTTATTTCAATAAAGATCCTTTTTCAAATGATCTAAGTGAGCACCCAAATTTGGTCATCTTTAACTCTCTCTATTCACAGATGACACAAATCTTTTCATAAACAAGAACTAAAATGCTACAATTATCAATCAAAAATAGCATAAGCAATGAAAATGTATAAGAATGAACTGTTGTCCTACAGCTTTGGTTTTGGTTTTGCTTTTGGTTTCTGAGATTCCTTGAACCATATAGGAGGATAGATTTTATATTCTTGGATTGGTTCCTCTTCTTTCTTAACTTCTTTATCTTCAATGATGTTTTTAGGAAATGCATCAGGGTTACCTTTGATGCAGGTTTGCAAGGCTACAAAGGGATGCACGCAATCCGAACCCTGTTAAAGAGGAAAGTTCAAATATATTAGTGCTTATATAGAAGTTCAACAAAGATAGAGGCTAGACAATATTGAGGGGTCAGGAACAAATATGATTGAATTATAAATTTTTTGGGAGCCAAGATAGGTTTTTAATATAATTTTAGTTTGACAATTTCCAGTTTATGAATTATGACATCTTCAAGAAGCTCAAAACATATTAGATTGCCTAAAAGTGAAAGCATTTATCTGAGCCTACCCTTAGCCAAATCATTTCATGATAAAAAGTTGAAATTTGAGTTCTGAATGGCAACAACGTGAATAAAAAGATAGGAATTAGTGTTTCAAATGGCCAAGCAGTTTGGGAAGCCCTCTACCAGCCATTTAGATTAGCAAGGAACTACATAAAAATGAACCAATGTTGTGTTGCTCTGATTCTTCGTTTTTTTCAAAGTAGACATATGCGCCACCTATATCTGATGCATATCCAAACATAGTTATGGAGATATGACACTCTAAGGACCCTCCAAATACATAAAATAAACCTTAGAAAAATTGAACATTACCGTGTTGGACACATCCAGGTATATCCTACACTCACTCACGACTCTGAGAAACATAGAACCAAAGTGCCATGCAATGAATTAAATGAAACAACAAATCACAATACGGAAAACCAGCACTAAACCTTTGCTTTCTAAACAAGATATTTATAGTATTTACAGCTTCAACTTGGCAGATGATACACAATAGATTCATACTCAAATTCATTTCTTTGTTTTGTAAGCAGATAATACCTAATAAGAGTGTCTAGATTAATCAGAACGATAAAGCTTAACACAACAAATGAGCCCATTTTTTCCCCCACAATGGTTCTCAAATAACAATAATTACCTTTTCTTCAGCAGTGCTTTTGAGAAAACAAAGGAAAGCCTCTGTAAATTGAGTCCCGCAAGCGCCATTCCGCAGCTCAGATACACAAGGGCAATCTAATGCTTTCTGCGCCTGCGCATCAAGAGAGTAGCACAAAAATTGAAAGAAACCCATTATATTTCACAACTTGTTAGATGACCCAAAAACAAAAAAGGGAGCAGCAAGTTATGGAATTAAGAAATGGAACAACCTGATTCTCATCGTTGCCATATGCCGCAGCTTCTGTAAAAAGGCAAAAGATAATGATATTACAAACTACTCTAGTGAAAAAATAAATAGCCTCCATTCTCTAAATCAGCAAAGGTAAAATAAGCAGAATTTAAAGTATGCTTAGATCTTTTGGAACTGAGTTCTTTTCTTTCTTTCTTTCAGACATTTTCGCGAACAGATTAGACGCGAGATTGGTCTAGTCACAGCATAATAATGAATCAAAAGCAATTGATATTAACGACGTAAATATAAACCATGAAACCTGCAATAATAGAATCCGTGGAAGCGAAAGAAGAGGAAGGCTGGGTTCGAGCTTGATCGTTAATGGCAGCTGCCGCAGCTACAGCACTTTGAGCTTGGCCCATCTCCGCTTTATCAGTCCCACACTTTTAGCAAATGGCTGTAAAATTATAAATCCGTCTAAGCTTCCAACCATCTCTTGCATTGACTTTGACTATTCTTTTAGTGGGTAAAATTGTTTAGGGTAAGTAAACTACTAATATAGTCACCTAAATTTTTCTTAAGTTTTCATTTTGATTACCGAAAGAAATTTAGAATAAGAGTATTATGGTTAATAAATGTTTTCATTTCGGTTACTTGTCACTAAAGTTTTCAGAATTAGACCGGCAGTTAAATCAATCAAGCCATTAACTCACTGATCTAATTAGTCCAGACAGTTTGATTAAATATATTGTTAAAATTTTCATAAAAATAAAAACTATTTAAACTCCGTTTAATCGATTTTTTAGCTCCATCCAATTAATTCGTATCAATTTATGGTATAATCAATTTAAATCTTTCTTCAAACTGATATCCTAACCAATCTAGTTCGACTCAAATAACTATAGCAATATTATTTATTAAAATAATAATTTAATATAATCACCAGTGAATTTAAGAAATACCCTCTGTTTTTAATTGATATTAAAAAAAAACTCAATCACATATAAAGTGATAAAAAGTCTGATAAAAATTATTTTATTAATATCAATCTCGAATTTGTTTGGGAAATTTTCCCTTTTACCTTATAAAAGAAGTCAAAATATATTATATATTATTTACAAATTTAAAAATTTAAAATTCAGATTTAATTATTAATAGTGTTAAATTCTTTTTTTTTTAAATTCATATATAAATTTAATAAAATAATTTTAACAGTTTTAAGGGTTAAAATTAAATCTTGAAATCTAAAAAAATAAGTGACTAAATTCTCAAAAATGAAAACACAGGGACTTAAGTTATATTTTTAACCTAGAAAATGTTCAAAGTGGGCTCGAACGAATACTCCGACCCGTAATACTAGAGGCATTTGGACTGACCCGTCTTTCAAGCCTCTGGCAACTTCTTCTCCATTTCTCGGCCTTCCCATTGTTCCATTGTTTGCCTCGTCGAATCCTGAAACGAGAACAAAACCCAGAAACCCATCAAAAAAATCTTTCCTCCAATTTTTCTTCAAATTTTCATTGTTAAAGACCAAAACCCGGAAATCCTTACGTTGGAAAGTGGAATAAAGAGCAATGGGAAGCGCGCCCGCACAGATTCCGACGAGTTTCGGACACGAGCTCCGGGCTTGCCTCCGTTGCCGCCTCGTCAAAACCTACGATCAGGTAATTTCTTATGTTTCTACTTGGGGTTTTATTTTTTTCTCGCTTTAGAAAGTTTCATAGTTTTTGACGAATTCTTCTAATTACTCCCTTTTCTGGGTATTTAAAAAATTTACAGTTTAGGGAATCGGGATGTGAGAACTGCCCATTCTTTAAAATGGATGAGGATAATGAACGCGTCGTCGATTGTACCACTCCTAACTTCAATGGGTATCTTTCAAATTTACCTTCCTTTAATCTCTTTGAGCATCTTTTCAAATTTCATTACTGATTTTATTTTTTTCAGGATAATCTCTGTGATGGATCCGTCTAGAAGTTGGGCTGCTCGTTGGCTGCGAATTGGTATGTTCAACACTGATTGTATGTTTTTCGTTATTTGTTTTTGCTTTGTGGAAATTATTCATTATAAGGTCTTAAAAGTTCAGTTGCCTTATTTGAATGGAGAATTGAGGCTTGCATGATTAGAAATCCATTATTGCTTTATGATTATTTTCAATATACTATTTGATGAACCCTAGGATTTTAAGATCTATTCTCTCGGATGATTGCTGAGATAATGCATTTTTGCCATGAATTTGGGTGAGTTTTAAATAATGCGCTGAAGACGGGTATGTTTAATTTTCCAAGTTATTCCATACATTTGGAGAATCTGGGTCATATCTCCATTTCCATGTCTGAAATTTTTTCAGACACGGTGTTGGACTGTATACTTCAAGAAACATAAAGAGTCGTTGCAACATAGCTTAAGCACCAGACTTTTGACTTCTCAATGATAGTTTTTTCGCCATAAAATAGTAGATTATGCAATTGCTATTTTTTGTTTATGTTTACATCCTTTTCGAATTATATGTATACATTAGTGTATTATATCTGATTCTTAGATATTTTGGGTTCTTTGACACTTCTCTAAATCCTTCTCAGGAAGATTTGTCCCCGGTTGTTACACTCTTGCTGTTTCAGAGGCACTTCCAGAAGACTTGCAGGTACGGGTGAAATTCATTAATCAACATATTCTTTTCAATAAAGGAAACATGGAGGATGGTAGATATGGAACACGGTTTGGGCATGTTAATTGTGTGAACTTTTCGAATAACTTATCTCTAGGTCTTCTATGATAATATTCAGTTCCATTTCGAATTTTTGTGTTTCATCTTTTTAGCATCATAGCCGCTGGGGTTGTATTTCAACTCATTATGCAAACACAATATTGTATACATTATATTGAAGATTTTTTCTTTTCATGTCAAACCCCTAAGTTTTAAACCTACAAGAATAGAGTTTTATTATCTTGATATTTTGTTATGCCATGTCATATTACTTTTGTGTTTCCGGTATTAATAGTTGTTTTCTTTCATACAGAATTTATGCGAAGAAGTGCATGTGCAGTATGTGCCACCTAAACGGGTATGAGACAAGAGTCCTGGTAACATTGTATGTAACCATCGAAAAACTGAATTGCATTTTACGAGTTATGATCGTTTTTTGATGCTTTTGTAAAAGTATTGCTCCGTTGTCTTGGCCATCAATGAAATTGTATGTAAACAATTTCTGGGTTTGAACAACTTATAAACACTCTAGTTATTTACAAGGTAGGATTTGTATGAAATTTGGTTAGAACTTCGGGTTTATGAATTAGCTTTCAGAATTTTGTTGGAAGAAGTTTGAAATTTCAAAAACCCTAGAGCTATTAATTGATTGTTTTATGGTTCAGATTACTCGTTCGGACTTTTAAATCAAGACCGAGCTATCAGCTTGTTCGTATAGGTCCTGATCAGGTTATGAGCAAAATGTTTTTATATTAGAGTCAATTTTACATGGATATTATATATAATTAGATTCTGTCATTCCACACAACCTACAATGATAAACTTGTATTTTTTTAAAAATTTATTCAATAATGAATATAGGTAGAATGGTGATGAACTTGTATTTTAATTCTTTATTTAAAGATTATATAAAAAGATGTCGATTGAGTTTTAACTCAATTGGTATGAGTATTGTTGCCAATACAAGAGGATGTGAGTTCGAGTGCGCTGAAGCGCATTATCCTCCTATTTATGGGTTGGAGAGGGATTATGAGTAGTTCTAAATATTATGTCACAAATAATAGCTTCGATACTATCCTTCTTGAGAATCACTTGTTTCAGCCCAAGATTCTAGAGTTCGGCATTGAGAACTGAACAACCAATATTCTTTGAGAAATCAGCAATCCACATCCCATGCTGGTTGTGGATTAATTCACCTGCTGAAGTATTCCCAAATACTTTACAAACTGCCACTAATCTTTTAACTTTTGTATGCCTCAAGAAACTTACCAATCCATGGTTTTTGAAGAAATGTAACTTTCTCTCGTGGTAATTTTTATCCAAGACACTTTCACTTTCAACAAAATTGGTGGTAATTTTTATCCAAGACACTTTAACTTTCAACAAAATTGGTATTAAAGACGTAATTGTTTCTCTTGATCCAATGCTGCAAGCAAATAACACCAAAAGGGTTGCCAATCAAAAGGTTCACATGCAAAATGGTTAGGATCAGAGAGATTAATCACAAACCATTTTTCCAAATTGATTGAGAAAAATTCATCTCTCTTTTTCTAGTCTGATCACCAAGATCCATGTTGCCACAGCTGGTGTATATAAATGCAGTACATGATTTACACTTTCAATCAAATTTCCACAAATCACGCAGCTTGCATCTGGAGTAAGGTTTCTTCTCACTCGGTTGTCACTAGTTAGGATTCTGTTTAAACAAACCAGTCAAAGGAATACATGTACATTTTGAGGTCCAGGAAGATGCCAAATTCAATGCCAAAAACTACCACTCCTAGCAATGTCGACACTGCAAGAAGTAGAATAAGCAGCGTGAATGGAAAAAACGCACTTCTTTTCATGTTTCCATCTAACAAAATCATTCACGTCACGGGTTGAAGGAGGCTTATAGGTAGAAATGCTCAAAAGTATTGGGGGTGGTAACTTCGATTTGATCATGAACTGAGTTTGTAGACTTGATCATGAACTGAATCACTCACTTAAAAATTAAGAGTTTTGGTAAAAATATAGACTCAAAAAATGAGTTCAGACAAAAAATAAAGCTTATTTTTTAAACAAACTGTCTCAGGTAAAATTTTTTACTTGCGTTCGGTTGCGTCTAAATCATATCTAACTTTTTTATTTGTATTTTTAATTTATTGAGAAATATTTATTTTAATAATTTTACATATTTAATATAATATATATTTTTAAAATTTATTTTATATAAAAACATTTTAAATCGGGTGAGACTCGAATTTAATATTTTTAATATGAAATGTGTTTTGACAAAATTGTTTCTTCTTGTTGTTTCCATGTATGTGAGGGGGCGGGGGTTTGGGTTTATTTTGTTTGCTCCCGCGTCGGGTGTGGTCCGCGATCTGACGTATGTTTCGGCTTAAAATATTATATCTTGAGAAACCCGGAAAATCAGTCGATTCTCTACATAATAACAACGAAATTCAATCTATTATTGAAAAGTTGATAATCTCAAAGAGTCATATAAGCCGTCACTTTCCCGTGGAAAATAAGACAAGCTTTAGTAAAAATATATGCATGCGCTTGGACCATATCCCTCACAAAATACAAAATATTAAAACATTGGAGGAAAAAAAATCCAGAAGTTTTATCCAAATCCACGTCCAGGTTTTGAAAAAAAAATTTAATAAAATATTTATTAAATTAAATGAAATGATGAGCAAGGCATTAGCTGGCAACTTTATAGATGGATACTCCTTTCCTTCTTTTATTTATTCCTTTTCTTTAATTTTTTTGGATAAGTAAATCCTAACAAACTAACAAAACAAACGTTTGCTAGGATTATATTTTTAAGCTCAAATAGTTATGAATATCTACATTTTCTTTTAAATGTGTATATATTAAAAATTAAATTACGACAGAGACTTGAAAATAGGGGTGAAGTAAAAAAATTTTAAGGGTTGAAATGAAATTTTAATTTTTAATAGTCTATAACTTTATAATTTTTGAAGGATTAAATTAATTTTTCTTAATTTTAAAGGGTCAAAGTGTAATTTTACATTTATTATTTTAAAATTTTAAAATTTTTTAAAATGCTAAAATAACAAATTTCTATTTTAAGGGACCGAGGCTCCTGCTGTCCCCTCCTGAATTCGTCTCTACTTGAAAGAAAAATCAAAGGACATATTAATATATTCAAAACTAATTTATTAATGCTTTTTGTACTTCTTTTTCGGAAAAAAAAATTTGTTTTTTCAAAACATTTTAATTTTAAAAGTAATTTTGAATAACTCAAAAGCATCTTGTTTAACAATGTTACTAAGCAATAATGTTAAATTAACCCTAATTCATGAAAAAAATTACTCTCTATGTCGCAATTCTCCGGCAACAATGGGGGTGGTGATCCTCATCCTGAAAGTGATCGGAATACTAAGAAAGTGAGATTTAAAGACAATTTAGTTGAAGAAGACATCACTATAGATGGGGAGCTGGATCCAAAACCGACCTCGTCGTGGAAAGACAAACTTTTGGGGGGCTTAACTGGTATTTCTGGCCTGGATTATATTGCTCCTATTGAGGGGAGCGATAATGACTTTGAGTTGCTCGAAGGAGATGTGAATAGGACTACTATTGATGGTGTTCCGGCCATCACATTTTCTGACCGTATAAAGAATATTCTGTTTAGAGAGATGGAATTGACAGTCATCGTTAAATTATTAGGACACAATATTGCTTACAATGCCCTACATAATTGCATTCTTTCTCTTTGGAAACCAGTGAATTCTATTCGTATAATGGGCACTACTAACAGATATTTTTTGGTTAAATTTCAGAGTGCTGTCGCAAGGTCCCTAGATTGTTTATGGCCAATACCTGACAGTGCAACAGTGGACTAAACATTTCAGCCCCGCACAACCTTACCCTAGCGTAGTGCTAGCCTAGATCCGTCTACAGAATCTTTTGGGTCACCTATATAAAAGAAAAATAATAGAAGCCATTGGGAGTCTCATCGGGAAGGTAGTCAAACTAGATGTTCAGACTGACAACCAGACCAGAGGGAAATTGCTCGTTTACTCGTTTATATTAACCTGGAACAGCCTTTGATTTCTCAGGTTTTCGTTAACAGAGCCGTCCAAAGTGTCGAATACGAGGCCCTTCCGACCGTTTGTTTCGCCTGTGGTAAGTATGGGCACGTTGAAAATATGTGCCCATCGATTGAAATAGGGCAAAATTTGGCAGCACCTTATCATACACCGTCGAGCGAGGTAGGTGACTCTAATGAAGGCCAAACAGCCTGCGATTCAACAGGTTTCAGAAGTAGGGAGAATGAATCAATGTTTGGGCCATGAATGCTGGTGGAAAAGAGATATTCACTGTGAGGGAAGAGGGATTTTTCAGCGGAAAATATGGAAAAACAAAAAAAAATAGTCGTTAGGCTCTAATTCTCGGCGTTGTAGGGAGAGGAGGATACTAGTTTCAAAAGCAGGGAGAATGAATCGGTGTTTGGGCCATGGATGCTCGTGGAAAAGAGATATTCACTGTGAGGGAAGAGGGATTTTTCAGAAGAAAATATGGAAAAATAAAAAAAACAGCCGTTAGGCTCTAGATTCTCGGCGTTGTAGGGAGAGGAGGATATTAATGGCGAAAGGAGATCTACAGCTAGAGGATTTTTAGGGGGAAATAAAAATAGGAAAGTGACTGATAGTCAAAATGGTTTTGAGTATAGGGTTAGTAAAGATGATGAGGTCATTTCTCTTAACAATGCCAGACATGAGGGGTTTTCTTTTAACAAGACGAGTTATAGGAGTGATGGAATTTTGGGCCTTCCTAATGGGTTTAATATGAAAAAGGGAATAGGTAGTGGGAATGTAGAATAAATAGGCTGAATGTCTAAAGTCATTTCGGACAAATCTTTGGGGAAAAGGCCAATAGGTTTAGATGGCCTGGTCAATAAACTTGGTGACCTTTCGGTTAAATTACCCAATTTAAATCATTCTACTATTGTTTCAGTAACCCCGAGTTTTGAAGTTTCACAAACTAATAATCTTTTCAACGTGGCAGGTGGTCAATGACTTTCGAATTCTAAAAATTCGACCAATATAGATGCTGAAAATTTAGAAAATAATTAAAACATATTATAACCCTATTTTTGATAAATCCGAAAGCTTTGTAGTCCCTATATCCAACAATACTCTTGATCCAGGTAAGCATTCTGCTATTGTTTTTAAAAATAATAATAATATTCCTTCTAATCAACAGGCTATATCGGATTCGCGGTCTTTGGAGATCCTAGATTCGGCCTTGGGAACTTTTTAATTGCTTCTAAAGATAGAAGAAACAGTGGTTTTCGTAATAATCGTAAGACCTCTTTTGCCTTACGGGGTAGAGGTAGTCGGTTTAAAACATCTGGGAACACACGCCTATGGAGACGATGGTGGAACTTTTATCTCCTCAAATCCTCAGCAAGAAGCTGAATACTGAGTCAGATGAAGTTGACTCTTATTTGGAGGGTAATAGTGGCCCTGGAAGCTAGGTTTGAGTTCCTTTCTATTCTTTTATTTTTTAATGAACATTACTGCCTTTTCGTGAAATTGTCAAGCCTGTGCTAATGTTAAATTTCCTAGAATTTTTCAGGAGTATAATATGGATCACAAGCTTGATATTGTTAGTCTTCTTGAACCAAGAGTAAGTGGGGCCAAGGCTGACAAAATTATTCCCAAGTTGGGGTTTCAATTTTTGCATCGCGTGAAGGCGATTGGTTTTTCTGGGGGTATTTGGCTTGGATGGAAAGATTTTTTTCGCCTTGATGTGGTTCGTAGTAATCTGCAATTTATCTTTACTCGAGTTTGGCAGATGCCTTCACCACATCCTATTATTATTTCTTTTGTCTATGGTAGCCCCGATAGGCAAACGCGTCAATTTCTTTGGAATGATTTGAGGAGTACAAATCTGCTTGGGCAGATTCCTTGGATGGCTATTGGTGATTTCAACGTGATCCTTGCTCCCTCTAATAAATCTAGTGGTATTACTAAGGGTAGACATTGCGCACATTTTGGTTATTTTGTTGACTCTACTGAGCTACATGATTTAGGGTTTAGAGGGCCACCTTTCACTTGGCATAGGGGTTTTTTGTCCGGGTGACTCGATCGTGCATTGGGTAATGAGTCTTGGATTCGTAATTTTCCTAATTGTAGGATTACCCATCTTCTAAAAATCAAGTTGGATCATTGGCTTCTTTTTTTGGTTCTGAACCAGAGTATTTCTCTCCCTCGGGCAAATCCTTTTAGGTTTTTAGCCGGTTGGTTTGAACATCCGGATTTCAAAAGTTTTTTTAAGAATAATTGGAATGCTCTAGAAATTTTGTTGATTCTTTTGGTAAGCTCACTCATAAACTGAAGAGGTGGAATAAAAAAGTTTATGGTAACATTACCACTCGCAAGAGGGATCTTATCAAAAGAATCGCTAGCATTCAAAGGAGAAGTGATTACTCTAGATCTCACCACTTAAATCAGGAGGATTTGTCTCTTCGCCACGAACTTAAGAATGTACTTCACTATGAAGAACTTCTTTGGAGGCAAAAAACGAAGTGTGATTGGCTGAAGTTGGGGGATAGGAACACAAAATATTTACATACTCGCACTCTACAAAAGAGGAAAAGCAATCGTATTTATGCTATTTGCAACTCTGACGGCAATTGGATTTATAACCCTAAGAACATTGAAGGAGAAGCAAACGATTTTTTTCCAAAGACTGTATAGAGAAGCTCCTGCTCCTTTGGGTATTTTACCTCCTAACAAGTTCCCTCAACTCAAACCTGTGGATATTGGTTTCTTTGGGAAACTTGTATCTAATAAAGAGATCAAAGTGACCCTCTTTGACATGGCCCTATTCAAGGCTCCGGGCAATGATGGGTTTCATGCCCTTTTTTTTCTATAAGCAGTGGGGTATTATTGAGGGAGCGATTTGCAATTGGGTTAAGAAGATTTTCAATGAAAACCCTATTAAGTCGGATATGAATAATATTTTAATTGTGCCCATTCTGAAGGTTCAGAATCTGAAAACTTTTGGTTAATTCCGGCCAATAATTCTTTGTTCGGTTCTCTACAAGCTGACTATGAAGGTAATCGCTAATTATTTTAAGCACATTTTTCCTAAAATTATCGTATAGGAACAAATTGGTTTTATTGCAATAAGGAATATCAACGAGAACATCATTTTAGCTCAATAGGTAATTCATTCCATGAGATGTCAGAAAAAGAGGAAATAGATGGCGATTAAAATCGATTTAGAGAAAACCTATGATAGAGTTAGTTGAGACTTCATTGATGCTTCTTTCTGAGCGGCAGGTATCCTTGAATATCTCGTAAATGTTATTATGTCCTCTATTTCTAATTCTACTATGCAGGTAATGTGGAATAGAGTTCCGTTATCTAAATTCAGTCTCGTTAGAGGAATCCATCAAGGATGTCCTCTTTCTTCTTATCTTTTTGTGCTTTGTATGGAGTGGCTTGGTCATTTGATTCAGGCTGCTATCTCGGAAGAAAATTGGCACCCTATTCGGCTTTCTAGAGATGGACCCGATATCTCGAATTTATTTTTTACTGACGATGTGGTTATCTTTAGTAAGACAGATTCGAAGCATTGCAAAATCCTGAAAATTATTTTTGATAGATTTTGTGCGCTTTCCGGACATAAAATCAACGCTAGAAAGACTAACATTTTCTTTTCTAAAGGCGTGGATGAGGGTTCAATGGAAACGATCAACACAATGTTGGGGATTCAGAGAGTTCATAACCTTGGTCACTATCTGAGAGTCCCTCTCCTTCACCAAAGGGTTACTGTGACACTCTTTAATTTGTGGTGGAAAAAAGTGTGTGGTAAGTTTCAAAGTTGGGAAGCCAAAAATCTCTCTTTAGCAGGGCGGATCACTTTAGCTCAATCAGTTCTCTTATCTATTCCTAGTTATTTCATGCAGTTCATGATGATACCTAGGAAAACTTGTGATGAAATTGAATAGTTAGTCAAGCAATTTATCTGGGGGTCATCCAAAAGGAATAAGAAGATGGTGCTGGTCAGTTGGGTCTCCATTTGCCAAACAAAGGTGTGTGGTGGACTTGGTCTGAGGAACCTACGCGATCAGAACATTTCTTTCTTGATGAAATTAGGGTTTAAATTGGTATCTGATAAAGAAGCTTTTTGGGTTCGTGTACTTAGATCAAAGTATCGATTGAAGGAAGAGTTACTGATTAGTATTAACAGAGATAGAAGCTCCTTTCTTTGAAAGTCTCTCTTCAAAGTTTGGTCTTTACTTCGTGATAACTTACATTTGCCTGTTGGAGATGGCCACAAAATTCAGTACTGGCAGGATAATTGCATTCCTGATATTGGACCCTTGCTTAGATACATTCCTACTGATGTTAATCTAAATCTTGATTGCCGATTGCATGAGATGATTGCTGAGGATGGTTTGTGGAACTTAGATCTCTTTCACGTTTGGCTATCAAAAGAGGTGACTCAAGCTATTAAGGGTATTCCTCATTCACATCCTTTTAAAGGTCCTAATAGAATTTCTTGGAGTCACACTTCGTCTGGTATTTTTTCACTTAAATCTGCCTATAAAGCCATCAATGGAGGAGCTTGGAACCCTGATGATGAAAAATAGAAGATGGCTTGGAAATTTCGTGGACCTCAACAGATTCGTACCTTTATTTGGACGATTTTACAATGAAGAGTTCTAAGTAATGTTGAAAGAGTTAGGAGAGGTATCTCGGACGACCCTTCGTGCCATATTTGCGATTTTCACTCAAAAGATATTTTGCACATCTTACGTGATTGTCCGGCAGTTAAAGATGTTTGGGCTCAGGTTAATCCAGGTAAGTATATTCCAAACTTTTTTCTTTTCCTTTTCAAGACTGGTTTTTTCTTAACTTGCTGGGGAATAGGTTGGTCCATGAGGGGGGAGCTAGTTGGGATTGCTTATTTGGATTGCTTATTTGGTGCATATGGAAAAATC
This sequence comes from Gossypium hirsutum, assembly GCF_007990345.1. Classification (NCBI taxonomy): domain Eukaryota; kingdom Viridiplantae; phylum Streptophyta; class Magnoliopsida; order Malvales; family Malvaceae; genus Gossypium; species Gossypium hirsutum. The sequence goes on from NC_053427.1 coordinate 83,758,346, forward strand.
AGAATTTATACATCTTTCAAGGCAAACCGTGAGCTCAAACGAAATAGTGCAAGGATCTTACAATTGGGCAATACATTTCTTCTCTTCCTCTCAAGAGGTCCCTTCTGGATGTCTTGATCAACTTGTTGAAGTCCATACCTCTGAAGAATAGGGTCCTCTTTTCACTGATGGGGCAATGCAATTAGACTCTGGACTTACTGTAGTTGGGGGAGTTGTTCGTGATAAGGAGGGGCATTGGATCACTGGCTTTCACCGTTTCCTTGGAAAATGTTCAGTTTTTAATGCGGAGCTGTGGGGTATTCTTGATGGCCTTAAACTAATTCAACGTTTGGACTATGATCATGTTATCATTCATTCTGATAGCTTGGAAGCTGTTAAAGGCATACTAGACTCTTCAAATGTTTCTAATTCTGCATTAATCTGACGTATCCATAATATCATGTTTTAGGAAAATCATTGGTTCCTGCAATATATTCTGAGGAAACAAAATCAGATTGCGGATTGTTTAGCTAAGAAAGCTTTGCTCGAGAAAGGAGATCTGCAAGTTATTGACGTCCCACCCGAGATGGCTCGTGTTGTAATTTATAAGACTTAGTTTTCAGGCAACTTTTTTAATTAAGTGTTATTCTTGTAATTTTGTTTTTTCTCACCAAAAAAAATTGACCCTAATTCGATGCAAAGAAAATAATTAATTTACTTATGAAATTATACGGTTTACATTAAAAATCGGTTAGAATAAAAAATCAAACCAATTGAATAGTATTTTATTTTTTAAAATTTATTTAATTAAAATCAAACAAATGTATGTGGACACAATTTCAAAAACATTTTAAAATCCATTGATTTTTTTTATTAAATCAATTTTATCCGTTGATGCTTTTTAGTTTTGAAGAGTGGCATCACTAATCCACAGGGCATGTGATTGGCTCTGCTGAAATTTTGACTCTATTATCAACTTATAAGTGGCTCACGGCTTACGATGCTCCCCAATTAATACCGAACGTGTCTCTTTTTTCTAACAATTTAATATTAATTTTCATTAAAGCCAAAAAGTCCTTAATTTCTTCACAATATAATAATATATTTTTATTACTAATAAATTATGTCACTTATTTAAACTCTATATAATAATTTTTAAAAAGTTGTGGATAAAATATATCAACTGAAAATTTAAATATAATTATTTATCATTTCAACTACAAACTTAAAAGGATAAAGCTATATCTAGTTATTAAAAAAAAATTGGTCTTTAAACTTTTTTTAGTCCATATTAATCTTAAAACTTACACAACTTTTATTTTTCCAATTTAGTTATTGAATTTAGGTTTCGTTAATATATGATGACGTAACACTCTAAATTTGTGATATATTATCACTTGAGAATCAAAAGATCCTACTATTCTTTTTCTTCAAAGAGTTAAAGACATAACAATTTATCTATTTAAGCAGCATTCGGTTGGTCGAATATTACATTATGACTCGTAATGTTACATTAAAAAATAAGACTACCTTATTTAGATTCTAAACATTTTGACTATCTCCTAATCTCACATCCCCGAATAATATCAAGTTGTCATAATATAGAATATAATCTCGTTACCATTTGTTCATTACATCCAAATCATTTACCATTTATTTTTACTATTTTAATCGGTTTAATCTTTTTTTCTCAAATAAGATTTAATTAATTATTTTTAATAATGAAACAATAGATTTTATACTTAATTATCATATCTACTCTAATAAATTATTAATTAATATATTAATAATTATAATTATAATTATAGTTTGTTATACAATCACTTTTTATAAATTATTATAATTATAATTTATAAATTTATTTAAACATTGTATATTTACTTATCAATATATATAAATTGTAATAAAAATAAAAAATATTATACTTTATAATTATGGAAATTAAGATTAAAAATGTAAAGAAAATATTTTTAATAAATAATTTTATAAAATATAATTAATCTTAAATTTCACCAACTAATATTTAAATATTACACTATACTAAAACAAAGTTAAAGTTAAAATAACGAAATTTAAGTTTCAAAGAGTTACTTAGAATTATGCCATTTAGCATTTCCATACAATGCCATGTATGAATTATTAATACTCTTATTTTTATATATATATCACCATTTATTAAAAAAAACTCAAAATTCACTTCATTAATAAAATCATCGTATATTTATGACAATATAAAAAAATTTGTTTCACATTTAATAAAAATATACAATAATCGATTGAGCCATAACTCAAATAACTCAATTAACATAGACATTATTGTCAAATAGGAGGACATGTGTTTGAGTATGTTGAAACGTATTATTATCTTATTTATGAGTTAAAAATGGACTATAAGTAATTTTAAACATTATATAAAAAACAGATATAATCAAAACTATAATAAAATTACTCAAAATATATATATATACGCAAATAATTTACGCGTACATAAAATCAAACATTTCCTTATTCTAAAATCAAACGTTTAATATATATTTATTCTTATTTCACTCTTCTTTTTCGTATACCTTTTCCTTTGTTACATTACAAAATATTATATATAGATATTTTATCTTAATTAATTCATTAACATTACTACCCAAATCATTCCTTTTAATTATAAATTAATACTAAAAACTTTCTCATTACCATATTTTTATTTATTTATTAAAGATTTAAGGCTGTGAAAGGACTTCAAATTTTTTTGAAAGTAATTAAGTTCTGAATTTTTTTTACTTAATTGGGTATTTGAACTTTCAAATGCATTAAAAATGCCTCAAACTTTTTCAAAAAAAAGCAATTAAACGCCTATTTTTTTCACTCAATTGGATACTTGAACTTTCAAAATGCACAAAAAAGGCTCTCAAACTTTTTCAAGAAAAGCAATTAAGATTCTGTTATTATTATTTTTTTACACTCAATTGAGTACTTAAACTGTCAATATGCATCAAAAAGGTCTTTTAATAGTTGAAAGTTAAAGTTAACTTCCCATAACTTTTTTTCAATCAAAGCCACCAAGTGTCACAATCACAGAGTGACATGTGGCAAAAAATTATAAAAAATAAAAATCAATAAAAGTAATAAAAAATATTAAATTTTAATAAAAATATATAAAAATGTAGAAAATATTATAAAATTTTATAAAGTCGTAAGAAAATTATAAAAATTTTTAAAAAATATAAAATTCGTAAAAAAATATAAAAATTATCATACCAAAAGAAGCATTTTATAATTTTCTATAACTTTTATTGAATTTTATTTTTTATCATTTTTCATCACATGCCATGCTGTGTTGTGACACATGATGGCTTTAACTAAAAAAATCGGTGGACATTAACTTTAATGGCCAACGGTTAAAGAGCCTTTTTGATGTATTTGTAATTTTTTATAAGTTTTACAATTTTTTATAAATTTTTACAACTTTTTTTCTAATTTTTAAATATTTTTATTAAAAATAATAATTTTTATAATTTTATTGATTTTTTTTAATAATTTTTTTGCCACATTTTACGCCATGGCTGTGATATAGGGTGGCTTTAACTGAAAAAATTAAGGGCAATTAACTTTAATAGTCAACTGTTAAAGTTAACGGTCAAATGACCTTTTTGATGCATTTTAACAGTTCAAGCACCCAATTGAGTGCGGACTTAATTGTTTTTTTTGAAAAAATTTAAGAGCCTTTTTGATGTATTTTGACAGTTCAAGTACTAGCTTGAGTACAAAAAAGAAAAAGAGAGCATGAGTTTAATTGCTTTTTTTTTGAAAAAAATTTGAGAACTTTTTACACCCTTAAACATTTATTAAACAAATTTAATAATTTAATCTCATATTTTTTTTCATATGTTATTATCATATTTTCATAAATAATTAAATTCTGGTAATTAAGGAATAAATCACATTATAGGGAAAAAAATTCCACAATAAACATATGCGTGTAGAGTACAATATACAATTTTTTTTTGGTAGAAAAGCTGATGAGTGCTTATATTAACTATTATTCGATGAGTATCTTCTTCAAATAAAGATCGAACATGATTAAGTGAGTTTTCAAAAGTTGATAACCTGTTAAGATTATTAAGAACAATTTTCACTAGGCAATCTCTCAGTCTATTATACTCTCAAATGACATGCATAACAAGGAAAGAAAATTAATAAAATCATATATAACACATAGGATATTATCTCATAATAATAATACAAAATATAATCATATATTTCTTGAATTAAACTTTCAATTATTGTAATATAATAATTCAATATAAAATTAAAAAAATTATATTAAATTGTTCTATTTTCTAAATTGATAAATTCCGGTAAATAAACTTAAATTACATATATGAATTGATAATGACTCATCGTAAAATATTTTTTAACATTTTGCTTAATTGCATCAGTCATATCTAAATTATGATACTCTCAAATTTCAAAATATTTTAGTTACATCATCAAATATTTATTGTTATAACGGTTAGGTCATTTCATTATTTAAAATGGAAAATTTTAAGAAATGGGTCTCTTAAAATAAAAAATTGTCCATTTAGGCTCTTTAAAAATTTTAAATTAGTAAATGTAACATTACAATTTGACCCTTTTAAAGGATAAAAATTTAATTTAATCATTTAAAAATTATAAATATATAGGCTATTAAAAATTATAATTTAATTTTGGTCACCTAAAAAAATTTCCTGACTTCGCCCCTAGGCAAACAACTTTTAAAATTAAAAACTAAAAATAAAAAGATACTGAAAAAAGAGAATGTGAACGACAAATTCATTTAAAAGCTTTGAAAACTTTAAAATCAAGATTTTTACAACATCCATCCAGTTTTACTTTAAAATTTTCATAATATAAGGATATAATTAGAATGTTTAAAAATTTGAAGACCAATTTAAAGTGAATGTCATAATTTAAGGATCTCTGATGCAATTAACTCCAATATAATTTTGTCTTACTGATAAAAAAAGTGGTTTCTTAAAATTATCTTAAGCTTGCTTATCTTATTGTAACGAAACATTTATAAAGATAGTCAATTGACAAGGGCAATTTTGGCATTACAAATAATTGCATGAATCCATAAAAGTACAGAGCTTTCAATCAGTATCTCTTTATCCCTTCCATTCACTGTAAATACATTACAAAAGAGATCACTCTGTTCTTTTATTTTCTTCCTATAAACAGTTCTAAAGCACTTGTTCTTCTTTTTCTTTTCGTTGGAGATCTCGGCGGAGATGGGGAAACGACGCTGTGTTGTGGCGGCATTAGCAGCGATAATGTTGATGATGGAGTTAGCGGCGTTGACAGTAGCAGAACACAGAAGAAGTATGTTGAGTAATGGTCTTGGAATGACTCCTCCCATGGGGTATGCTATGTTTTTGTTTTTCCAGCTCTTTTTTCACTATTTTTTTTGTCGGTGGAGGTCGTAACATAAAACGCCATAGTTTTACTGAGATTGAACTTCGATTATGTTTTGCTGAGATTGTTCTCTGTAAATACTGATAATATTATGTAAATTGGGTCTGTTTTTATTTTCTTACTTCCACTGCAGTTGGAACAGCTGGAATCACTTTGGATGCAATATTGATGAAAAAATGATCAAAGAAACTGGTAAACATAGGATCCAATTATGCCTTTTTCTTTAAATTTATTTTTATTTTTTTAAACTTAAATACTCTCATTTATTTCCTTTTTAAGTATCCATATTGAACACATAATTGTATCTGACACTCACTCAAATAAGAGTAACATAGGATTGAAAAGCAGTCCTTAATCCAAATTTCATTGGATGGTTGATAATACAGTGATAAATAGTAATACAACTTTAAAAAAAAGGAAGGGTTATTTTTGTTCTTTTTTCCTTTCATTTTTATTATAGGATAATGAATATTTTGATTGTTTGACAGCTGATGCTCTAGTTTCAACCGGGCTCTCCAAGCTTGGATATGAATATGTTAATATAGGTATGATTCTATTAATCTAAAGTAGTACCCTTTATTGGTATCCTTGATTGAAAATGACTGATAAACCATTTCAATATCTGTTTTCTTAGATGATTGCTGGGCTGAAATTTCTCGTGATGACAAGGTGTTTTCCTTTTCTGCATACTTCCTGCTTTCTTTTGTTTTTCCTATATAACAAGTTAGATGCTGTAGAAAGCTGGAAATGATTCTCTTATAAAAGTATAGAATTAGTTGATGTATTTATAAAGATCGGACTCAAATCGAATTTCAGGGTAATCTAGTGCCTAAGAAGTCAACATTTCCATCTGGAATAAAGGCTCTTGCAGATTATGTTAACAAGAAGGGTCTTAAGCTTGGGATTTACTCGGATGCGGGGTAATGCAACTCTTTCAATGTTGAATTTCTATGAATCTAGAATTGTTAGGACAAAGCTGATGGATAAGTTGTTGTTTGTTTTTCCAGGTACTTTACCTGTAGTAGGAAAATGCCTGGTTCACTTGGTTATGAAGAGCAGGATGCTAAAACCTTTGCTTCTTGGGTATGGATTTCATTGTCCATTTTCCATTTGCTAATCTTATATAAATATATAATTATATTTCATTTTTATGTATATATACTTAAATCTGTATTATTTTATTTGCAGGGTATTGATTATTTGAAGTATGATAACTGCAATAATGATGGCTCAAAGCCAACAAAAAGGTCAATTACGGGATTGGCTTTTCCTTTTTTTTTTCAAACTTTTAGCAATATTTTTAAACTTATAGCAATCTTCTCTTATGTTGCTACTGCTCTTAATTTAGATACCCTGTCATGACTCGAGCTTTGATGAAGGCTGGCCGCCCCATCTTCTTTTCTCTGTGTGAATGGTAATTTTGGAAGCACTGAACTTAAGCCTTTATTCAAGTATTTGCCGGGCCTTCTCAATTCGACTTATGTTTCGTTGTGGTTTCTTAGGGGAGATATGCACCCTGCTGAATGGGGTGCTCCTGTAGGAAATAGCTGGAGGACAACTAACGACATATCTGATAATTGGGAAAGGTAAAATATTAATGCCAAGAAAGTCAGGATTTTATTGTTTCTGGTTCCATAGCCTCGGCCTAGAGCGGTACAATCATAACTTGTGATTTTTGATCCCGGGCAGTATGATCTCTAGAGCTGACCAGAATGAAATTTATGCTGAATATGCAAGGCCCGGTGGTTGGAATGGTTAGAAAATCTGAACCAGTGTCAATGTTCCGATGTAGATATCATTTATAATTATAAGTACAATTTCTGATAAACTTATGCCATCGGTTTCAATAGATCCGGACATGCTCGAGGTGGGGAATGGAGGGATGACAAAAGATGAATACATAGTACATTTCAGCTTGTGGGCTATTTCAAAGGTATTATGGATGAAATCTTCTTTTCCATGTCGGGTGATAAACTTGTTGCATCTGGTTGATAAAAGTGTGAATGTTATTGCAGGCACCTCTTCTTCTTGGTTGTGATATAAGGAATATGACAAGAGAAACGATGGATATCATCACGAATAAGGACGTCATTGCTGTTAACCAAGGTGTGCCTTTCTACAAATACCATTATGTTCCGTCCTTCATTCATCGATGATCATCACATTTTTTGACTTTCATGTTATGGCCTGCAATAGATCCATACGGTTTTCAAGCCAAGAAGGTTAGGATGGAAGGTGATCAAGAGGTAAATTTCATACAGCTCCTTTTTGTAATGTTCGTGATTTGAACAGCTCTCCGCATCATTGGACGTATCGGGATTTGTTTGTTACCCTGCATACGCTTACATCTAAGGTATTCATTGTCTTGTTTGTGCATCCACAAGCCCCTCAATACTTTGTCACCCGAAGAAGAGCTTAGTTCAGTCTGAACCAACCAAGGATCTCTCTATCCTTTTCCCTACTTGACTCCCATGAGGGATTGATCGTCTGTTCCTTTCTGGTGACAAAAGCCTTTAAGAGGTTTGTAGGTGTCCAAAGAGGACAATATTCTTGATGTATGCTCCTGTTATGTGCGGTGAAGCAGGGGAGACATCCTAAACCCGATCATTATACTTTTTGGTTTATTGTTCTCTGCTCGGATTCATCACTCTACTAATCTTTCTCTGCCTTCTTACAGATTTGGTCAGCTCCTCTTTCTGGTTATAAAATTGCCGTGGTCCTACTCAACAGGGGTCCTGTTCGTTATTCTACAACAGCTCGTTGGGATGACATTGGTCTAGACCCCAAGACCGTGGTTCAAGCCAGAGACCTTTGGGAGGTACTCAATTGCATATATTGTCATTTTCCATTGCATGCATAAGTGTTTTACTTAATACCCATTTAGTATGCCTTTAATTCTTTGCGATTTATGTTACTCGGACAATACATGGTTATTTTAAGAAAAACAAGAGTATCACTGCTAAACGAGGATATGATTGTTTTATCCTCCAAATATATAAAAAACTCGAAAAAAATTCAAGTTCAAAAATTTGGACCTGTTTGGTAGGCCTGGGCCTAGCCCAAAAAATTGGCCTAAAATTTTGCTTAAGCTCAGCCCAAATTATAGATGCTAAACTCAAGCCTGGACTGACCCAGCTGTATTAAATCCTATAGTATTGATACTAGTATCGATACCTTGGGAAGGGTATCAGTATTTAGGCAATTTTTTTTTAATTTTCAAAACATCGAATCTTAAAACGTTATTGATACCAAGCAGGGTATCGATACTTTTGTGAAAGGTACCTATACTTTGTTAAGGTTATTGATACATTTGGGCCGAGTTGGGCCCGTGCTGGAAAAAATTACCTGAGGCCCAGTCAATTTTTTAAATGGGCCTTTTATTTAGCCTAAGCTCATTTTCGGACCTATATTTTTGCTCAAATTATCCCATTTTTCGACCAGATGGCTCGGCTCATGAACAATTCTACCCGTGTCTGACATGTACATATATACAAATTTCACTTCGAGTTTGAGTAACATAGCTAGTAACACACCCATTAATGTGCATCTATTTGCAGCACAAAACACTGAAGACAACATTTGTGGGCAATTTGACAGCGACATTGAGACCGCATTCATGCAAACTGTATGTATTGAAGCCAATTGCTTAAAACCATCATGTTTTTAGGCTTTTTGCCACTACTCCCTTGAAGTTGCAGTCATCATTTATAACATGTAATTCTAGATGTGCCATGGAATTATTATTTATTTCCTTTTTGGATCAGTACATGAATTTATTCATTAATAAGATGGAGGAAGCTAAGCTTTCCTCTTTAATTAGATCCAACAATGGTGTTTTTCATGTTGCAATAGATGATTTCACTCTTACAGACGTTGTTTTCACATATATATATACACATAATTGTATATAAAAGTCATAACCGTGTCGACGATCTTAAATCTTAAACTCTAAACCAAATTTAACATACCTACAAATTGAACAAATCATCGATTTTCAGTTACTTAAATGGGATGGTTCCATTGTGTTGAGTTTTGAAAAGTATGATCATTAATCCAGAGGGCATGTGATTGGTTTCTGCTAAAATTTTGACACTATTATAATAAGTAGCTTGCGTCTTTACTTTTTGGTTTCAGATTTCTGTTTCTTCTGCCGTTTTATTTCTGTTTTAAACTAATTACTAAGGAGTCTTATTTTTGGGTAATTTACATTTTATATTCATAAAATTTAGGATAAATTACAGTAAAAAGTTACAAAATGGTCATTGAACTACTCAAAAGTTTTTATTTAAACTTTTATCTACTTGTCATTTTTCACTTTTTTTTATAGAAAAATTTTATCAAATTATTTTTATTTTGGATTATCAAATAGTGAAAATATTAAATTCGAATTTATATATCGATCCAAAATAAATTTGTTATTGATGAAAAATAATTTTCTATAGATTTTGACCCACTGAATAATTACATACTATTTTTTATAAGTTATTTATACTAAAATTTAACTAAATTGCATAGTATTTATTGTAATTATTTACATTTGGTAACAATGGATATACGTGTAATGTTAGAAAGAGAATAACTCAACAAATATGAAATGCTAAAGTAATTAGATAAAATTGTGTAGGATATTTATTTTTCTTTTTAATTTTATTTGTGTTTTTTATTTAATGTAAAGAAACTAATTACTCATTTTCTGAGTAGAAGAATAAAATGCAATCTGATTCTTAGTACAAATACATTTATGATATTTTAACTAAACTTTGACGCCTATTTTTTTATTAGGGGTATGATAATGGTTTTAGAAAAACAAATTTTTTGATTATTGTATTATATAACGTTTTGATTTAGGATTTTGTTACTTGTTTAGAGAATTTTTTTCTCAAGTATTATTGATAATCTTTATAATAATTAATATCCTTTTACAATTTAAAATTATGTAGTTGTGTAATTACAATTTATATTACTAGATATGATATGAGAAATTATGATATAATTACACTATATTACTCAAACACGTCTACCAAATTTAAAATTTTGCATTCTACTACTCTAGTAATTACATTTTCATCTAATTAATCTGTGATGTCCAAATGCACCATTAATAATTTGTATTATATTAACTTTTATCATGCTTTGTGTTTATTTTATTTGTATAATCAATTTGTGTGTAATTAAATATGATAAACAATTGGTGCAAATAGTATGGTAAGTCATCAACTTTTTTAGGTCAAAATATGTCGAGAGGGGTGAATTGGTATTTTAAAAGGGAAGAAAAGCTTGGACAATTTGATTTATAGTGGTTTAGCTCCAATTGTCTATCTCTACTAACTTAGCTTTCCACTACTAGGAATTTCTCAATTTACTACTAGAATTGATACTTTTTAAGGAGATTGTATAACCTTTACAATCTCTATTTCACAAGGATACGATAAAACATTTCCCCTACTTTTTATGGCTAAACTAGAACCTTTTTTAGATTTTGTAGCTCAACTAAAACCCTCCTAAATTACAACTGGTGATATGAAAAATAGTAAACAAAAATAGTAAACAAAGAGACCTCTACAAGGAGTGTGTTTACAAAAAATAAGTTCTCAATACGATGATATGTGAATGATAAAAGATTTGACACTAAACTCCTAGAGAATATTTACAAGAGAAATGAACGAATAAAGATTTGAAACTTTTCTCTTGATTTTGATGCTTGGATCTCTCTCTTTAGTCTTAAAGTGTTCTTGAATTGTATTTATGTTATAGAACAAGTTTGTGGACATTTATGGCTGTTGGGGATGAAATATAACCGTTGGAAGCATTAAATTGTCCTTACACGTCATGTCTTGAGACCTAGCAAGATGTCTTAAAACAAGGTTAAAAAATAGCCATTGGCAGCCATGTCTTGAGACTAATGTCTCTAGACAAACAGGCTTTTGTCTTAAGATAGCAGCCCCAGGAGTAGAATTTTGCTTCCATGTTTTCTTGTTTCGAAACATATAGTCATATATCTCGAGACTTGGATACGAGAATTCTTTAAAAAACATTTTAGACACCTTAGAACACTTTGGTATTAGCCCAAAAATATTTAAATAAAATAAAACACATTTAAAACATATTTTTGAGTATTTTGCAAGTCTTTGAAAATGTTTAATAAAAATTTCAATCATATTTTCACTAAATAATTTTCAATCATATTTAAGACTAAAATTTCAAATTTTGAAAAGTATAGGGACTCAGAATGATCCAATTGAAGAAAATGAACTAAATCTACAACTATATGCATAGTACAGGACTAGTAATTAAATTTAACCAAATGAATGTAATTGCCATTGTTTGGGTTAAGACTAAAATTTCAAATTTTAAAAAATACAAGGAATAAAATTTACCAATTCAAAAAGTATAGATACTAAAATTGATCAAATAAAAATACAGACACTAAATCCACAACTTTTGTTAAATAAAAAGACTAGTAGTAGAATTTAACTTTTAAAATATATAACGAATAATTTTTTTAATTTTAATTAATATTTAATATTAGGATTAATTGTATCAAACATCTCTAAATCATATCGCTTATCTTTTAGATTAATCTTCAAATTTCAAAATGTTAAAGTTGAGTTATTAAATTATTTTTTACCTTAATTTAGTCATTAATTTAAGTGTACATGAAGTGCATTTAAACCATATAGATCAACTATAAATTCTCAGATACCTACTGCTTGATCTTGAATTTAAGTTCTTGATTGAACATTAATTTAGTTGGACATTTAAGTAAAAACGCATACTATTTACAAATTAATAAATATTATTATGATGGTGTTTTTTCGTTTTTTATATGTTATATATAAAATTTATAGCAATCAACTTATACCCAGACATCTAGGAAGGTGAAATTAACCCTTAATCTATCTACATTAAGTTTAAGTCTTTGCATAAGTTCGTGTTATGAGTCAATTGAGTATCGGTTCAATTGAAAAGTGATTTAATTTTTTTTACAAAGTAATAAATATTATTTTGAGGATATTTTTATCTTTTTCATATTTTTATATAAAATTTATTAAAATTAATTTAAATAAATTAAAAAATCAATAAAAACATTTTTTAGACAATATCAAATATTACTGTAAGAAGATTTTTTTTATATATATTTTATATAAAATCTACAATAATCAATTTAATTCAACTTAGGAAATAACGTTAGAAAAATATATAATCGGATTTGAACTTAAGATACCATGATTTTTAATACTAAAATTTACCATTTTAATTAAAATCTATGTAATTTTTACATAATTTTTTAAAAATATATTTCTTAAAAAAAATTCACCCATATGCTCGCCATAATTTTAATATCTATACTATATATAAAGTGGTTGATTAAGTTGGTTTATAAGTAACTCAAAACCAATTCAGCTATAAAATTATTAAAATACACTTACTTTAAAGGATAATTAATATTATTATAATAATATTATCATATTTTTATAAAATCTTTCAAATAAAAAAATAAAAAAACATTATTTAAGAATCGAGCTAAACCTACTCATGGGTCGGGCCATCCAACTCGACCTAAAGGTCTGCCTAAAAAGTGGGACGGTTTGGGCAAAAACATAGGCTTGAAAAATATGCTTGGACAAAAAAAAAAGTCCCGTTTAAAAAATGGGTCGAGCCTCTAGTAAGACATTTTTTGGCTGGGCCAGACCCGGCTAGCCCAAATTCACAAAAGGACAAAAAAACTGCTATTTTTTTGTTGTTTTAATGCGATTTTCTTGTTATTTTCTCCTTATTTTGTTACCATTTCTTTATTATCTTACTACTATTTTGTTCTTATTGTTTAAATATTGTATAACACTTGTTTTATTGTTAATTTTATTATTATTTGGAAGTCATTTGCTTGTTAAGTTACATCTATCTCAATTTATTTTAGGATTGTTGGTTGAATTCTAAAAAAAAACACACATTAAAGGATTTGGCACAATCAATTACCTATAAAAATATTAAAAAAAAAGAAAATTTGAAAAATTCCATTTAAAAAGTAATTTTGAATCCGCATTTGAAAATCAAAGAAAAAGTTTAAGTTCAATAAGATTGTATTCCAATGCATTTGATAGTAATTCCATTAAATGAATCGAAAACTTTAAATATGATTTTAATGACAATTAATCAAAAGCATTTTCCATATAGTTTGACATGACAAGTCAATTTCATCTCAATTTGATTGTTTATAGAAGTGTCCTCTTAATTTTGCATTCAATCAAATTTTGACAGGCTAGTTTGACATCTTAATTTTGCATTCAATCAAATTTTGACATGGCAGTTTGGCATGAAAATCTCCTATACTAAGTCTATATAAACCCTATCTCATGCAATGCAAAACAATCATCAACAAATCTATACATCTTAAAAGGGAATTAAATATATACATAATAGGGGAGAAATCAGGGGTGTTGATGTTTTGTTTGGTGTTAGGGATCCTTATTAGCCCTTCACATCAAGTTGTTACAGCACTCATCCCTATTGGGTTAAAGTATACGTTGCTTTACTACCTGCGTCGCCAACGAATCCTCCCCTGAAGACTGCATTCAAAATTGCCTGGTGTCGAAAGCACTGGTGGGTTGAGGTGAATGTAGGAGGGCTAGTAGGGGCCTCGCCCCCCCCCCCCCAAATGGAAAATTGTTGTTTTAACCCTTTAGAAAATTTTAAAATTTTAAAACAGTAAAGGTAAAATTCCACTTTGACCCCCCTAAAATCATGAAAATTTAATTTAATTCTTTAAAAATTATAAATGTATATACTATTAAAAATTAAAATTTCATTTTGACCCCCTCAAACAAATTTTCTTGCTTCGCCTCTGCTGGTGGAAACTATCGAGGACACCCACCACACCAGCAGTTAAACGTTCTGCACACTTGGATGTGCCACGACTATGTGTTCAAGGCTAAGCTGCCAAGGGAAGCCTAGTAGTCTTTCTTTTTTCTTTTTATATTAATATTTAATAGTAAGTAAGTACGTATATGAACTCAATGATTTGTTTTCTTTTTGTTAGGTACAAGGAAAATTATAGGCTGTGTCAATACTTACATAGAGAGATGCGCCATGAAGAACTGATGATCATTGCCTATGAATGAAATAATAATAAAAGACCTTAAATTACATTTAGCCTAAATGAAAAAAAAAACATAATTTGGCTACTCCTATATTTTCAGTTTTATATTTGCTCAAATAGTATAAAAAAAGTAATAATACAACTACATTTGAACTTTTTATATATTTTCTTTATACAATGCCTACTTCTATTTATAATCTATCTCAATCTCAATCCTTAAATAGAAAAAGAAATGCATTTAATCACGTTCAAATACCCGTCCTTCTAATTTTTCCAATAACAATAGTTCTAATTGAGCTAAGCCTTAAGCAACATTTTTTTTTAAGTTTTCTTAGTCTTTTATTAAAATTATGGACATGAACTGATCACCAATCAATTAAGTTGATATAGTTGACAAAACATGATAGTAATGTACAATAATTGGATTTGAACTTAAGATACCATGATTTTTAATATTTAAATTTACCATTTCAATTAAAATTTATGCAATTTTTCATAATTTTTAAAAAATATATTTCTTCAATATTTTTTTTCACTTAGATGCTCGCCATAATTTTAATATCTATACTATATATAAAGTGGTTGATTAAGTTGATTTATGCGTAACTCGACACCAATTAAGCTATAAAAATATTAAAATACATTTACTTTAAAGGATAATTAATATTATTATAATACTATTTTCATTTTATCATATTTTTATATAATATATCAAATAAAAAATTTAAAAAAATTATTTGAGAATCGAGCTAGACCTGCTCATTCGTCGGGCCACCCTACTCAGCCAAAAGGCCTGCTCAAAAAGTGGGAGGGTTTGGACAAAAATATAGGCCTAAAAAATGGGTTTAGAAAAAAAAGTCTCATTTAAAAAATGAGTCGGGCCTCTAGTAAGACATTTTTGGCTTGGCCCGACCCGGCTGGCCCGAATTCACAAAAGGGCAAAAAAATTGCTATTTTTTGTTCTTTTAATTTTATTTTCTTATTGTTTTCTCTCTATTGTGCTACCATTTCACTATTATGTTGTTACTATTTTGTTGTTATTGTTTGAATATTATATAACACTTGTTTTATTATTAATTTTGTTATTATTTTAAAGTTATTTGCTAGTTAAGTTGCATCTATATTAATTTATTTTAGGATATTTGAATGAATTCTAAATAATAATAATAAAAGACATTAAAGAATTTGGCACAATCAATTATCTATAAAAATATTTAAAAAAGAAGAATATTTAGAAAATTCCATTTAAAAAGTAATTTTAAATCCGCATTTAAAAATAAAATAAAAAAGTTTGAGTTCAATAAAATTGTGTTCCAGTGCTTTTGACAATAATTCCATTAATTTTTAAAATGAATCGAAAACTTTCAATATGATCCTAATGGAAATTAATCAAAAGCATTTTCCATGTACTTTGGTATGACAAGTCCATTTCATCTCAATTTGATTATTTATAGAAATATCCTCTTAATTTTGCATTCAATCAAATTTTGGTAGGAGAGTTTGACAACTTAATTTTGCATTTAATTAAATTTTGGTAAGGCAGATTGGCATGACAATGTCCTACACAAGGTCTATGTAAACCATCTTGTGCAATGCAAAACAATCATCAGCAAATCTATAAATCTTAAAAAGGAATCAAATATATACATAATAGGGGGAGAAATCAGGGGTGCTGATGTTTTGTTTGGTGTTGGAGATCCTCGATTGCCCCTGAAATCAAGTTGTTACAGCACTCATCCCAATTGGGTTAAGTATACGTTTTGCTTTACTACCTTCGTCGCTAACGGATCCTCCCTTGAAAATTGCATTCAATATTGCCTGAAATCAGAAGCACTGGTAGACAGAGGCAAATGTAGAGGGCCTGGCAGGGGCCTCGGCCCCCCAAAATGGAAAAAATTTGTTTTGGCCCTTTAGAAAAAAATTAAGATTTTAAATTAGTAATGGTAAAATTACACTTTTGCCCCCTTAAAATTTTAAAAATTTAATTTAATCCTTTAAAAATTATAAAGATATAGACTATTAAAAATTAAAATTTCATTTCACCCCTAAAAAGATTTTCTGGCTTCATCCTTTTGGTGGAGACTATCGAGGACACTCACCACACTAGCAGCTCAACATTCTGCGCACTTGGATGTGCCGCCACCATGTGTTCATGGCTAAGCAGCTGAGGGAAGTCTGATAATTTTTCATTTTTCTTTTTGTATTAATATTTAATGGTAAGTAAGTATGTATATGAACTCAACGATTTGTTTTGTTTTTATTAGTTGCAAGGGAAGTTGCAGGTTATGTCAATACTTGCATAGAGAGATGCGCCATGAAGAATTGATGATATTGCCTATGAATGAAATAATAATACGAGGTCTTGAATTACATTTAGTCTGAATGAAAAAAAATATAATTTGGCTGTTGCTGCATTTTCAATTTTATATTTGCTCAACTAGTATAAAAAAAAGTAATAATATAACTACATCTGAACTTTTTATATGTTTTTCTTTATACCATGCCTACTTCTATTTATAATTTATCTCAATCACAATCCTTAAAATAGAAAAATAAATGCATTTAATCACGTTCAAATACCCATCCTTCTAATATTTCCAATAACAATAGTGCTAATTGAGCTAAACCTTAATCGACTTTTATTTGTTTTTTTTTTGAGTTATTCCTAGTCTTCTGTTAAAATTATCGACATTAACAGATCACCAATCAATAAATGTTGATATAGTCGACAAAAAATGATAGTAATGCACAATAATTGGATTTGAACTTAAGGTACCATTATTTTTAATACTTAAATTTACCATTTCAATTAAAATTTATGTAATTTTTATATAAGTTATTAAAAAATATATTTCCTAAATATTTTTTTTCACTCAGAATGCTCGCCATGTAACACCCCAAACCCGTCCCAGACGTTATGGCCGGATCCGATATGCCACATCGAAGCGTTCAAAACATTTTATATTGTTGATCCAGAAAAACCTACTTAGTGTTTTAAAAGATAATTTCATTATAGGTTAAAGTGAATGGAAGCTGTGCACCAGGTAGGAAACCGAAAAAGAGGTGGTGAGTCCATCGAACTGCTTAAGTACCAAGCTCCCTTCGGATCCAATCCTAGACATGCATACCGCCATTGCCACACCTTAACGTCATGGATATTTCTAGGAAACCGATTTGATTATGTCATTTTTAGGAAAAGTGATTAATTTTGGAAAATACTTTCATTGCGGAAGCTTTGCTTGTTGTCGTGTTATTTTGAAATCAATTGTTATTTTTGAAAACGCGCCCTAAAGCTATCCAATTTCAACAGTTAAAATAAGTAATACCTATCTTAGTAATACATATTAAAACCATCAAAAATAATTAAGCGGCCTTATTACATTTAAAAACCCCAAACTTCAAATGTAAATAATAGGATGTCCAGTTCACCAAAAGAAAATCAAACTTTCAGAACGGGTGGCCACTCCGAATTTCCTCACAGCTCCAAGCCCACTATGGTTGGGGATTTCCTGCGTGGATGAAAATAAAAGGGGTGAGTTTGGGGAACTCAGTGTGTAAGGAAAACCCATTCAAAGCCCAAGTCAGCTCAAGCCTATTGGGCCTAAGCCCATTCAGGTAACAGTGGTACTGGGCCAGAGCCCTTTTCAGATTACAATAAACTGGGCCTTAGCCCCTTATTCAGATAACAGTATGGCCCATAGGCCCATTTCAAAATACATGCAACATCAGTAAACATATGCAAGCCCATTTGGGTAACAGTGGTACTGGGCCAGAGCCCTTTTCAGATTACAATAAACTGGGCCTTAGCCCCTTATTCAGATAACAGTATGGCCCATAGGCCCATTTCAAAATACATGCAACATCAGTAAACATATGCCAGCCCATTTGGGGAGACTACTCAACCCACCAACCACTACACTCCACCCGTACCAGCCATACACTTCATGTGGGGAATAGCTCAACCCACCCAGCCCAACACTCCACAGTTGCAGCCTTGCTGCTCAGTTAACAGTAAATTGAGGCAAAGCCTCCAGTACGTGGACAAGCCACTTTCAGTACTTCCTCCGTCAATATCCCAATCCCATGCATCAGATAATAACAACATGGCATGCAGTAAATAACAACAGTCAAACATGCATTTAGGTCAATTTAACCCTAGGGGTATTTCGGTAATTTATCTACTAGGGGTAAAACTGTAAATTTTCCACTTTTAAAGGTATTTCAGTAATTTATCTATTTTAGGGTTTTTCATGCATATTCCTACTTTTCACGTACTAACAGAATCACGTACCGAGGTTTCTTACCGAATTGGGCCCGTTGGCCCATCATTCTAATTTTGGCCCATTAAGCCCAAAAATATCGAGGGCACAGAAATTATGCACTTTGCAGTCCAAATTTTGCAGCTTACCAAAAACATTAATCGATTTACCTCACGAGCATTCGCACACTCGCAAATTTACAAAATACCAGTTTTCGACATTTTGGCTTTTCGACTTTTGCCGATCCAGACTAAGAAAGAGGGTGTTAGTTACACACCTGTTTGCGACGATATGCTGACGAGATCCACACACGAACCGCCTACAATTGGATTACTAACACGTTAATCTAACTATTCAAATACAAACTACGTATTAACCCCTTACAATATTCGGCCAACCACACCTACAGATCATAGTAAGCTTATAAGAAATCAATAAGCAACTCATTAACAAATTTTTGTCAATGTTTACCACATAATCATAATTTCACTGCAAGCTGTCTTCCTGAGCAACAGTCACTAAATCATTTATAACTGGGGCTACGGAACTCCAAATCAAGTGTCGTTAATTTTTCCTGAAAATAGACTCATATATCTTATATCCATAAAATTTTAAGCATTTTTGGTTTGGCCAATTAATACCAGATTTTTCTCAAAGTTTCGCATGTTTCACTGTTTGACTAATCTGACCACTCTTCATTACGAATCAAATTTCTCATTGTACAGAATTCAAAATATGTTCTCGTTTATTTCATTTGAAACTAGACTCAACAAGATTTAATTACATAATTTATTCAGCTTCTAATTCATCTTCCACAATTTATGGTGATTTTCCAAAGTCACGTTACTGCTGTTGTCCCAAGCAGATTTATTACTAAATCACTCTTTCACACATACCTTGCATGCATGTTATTTAAACATGTATAACACCAATCAATCATCACATATCTATGATTTTACTTAAGTATAATCTCCATTTCATCATTTTAAAGCACAACATGTTAGCCGATTTTTCCCTTTAGCATCTAAGGCACATGCATGCTCATTTGTTTGGCTCAACTTCACCTATCTTCCATTTTTCATCAAAAGAACATGAAACAACAACCATTTCCTTCATTTTAATTCATGACTAAATGCTCACAACACAACTAAAAATCAAAATATACTTCAAGAGTTAAGGTAGAATCAAGAAGAACTCATGAACCTCAAAATAGAAGTAAGGTACCAAGAACTTACCTTCAATTTTCCTCCTCCTAATGACCGAATACTCAAGAGCTTTCTCCTCTCCTTTCTCTTCTCTAACTTTCAGCTATGATGAACAAAGATGGACAAAACTTTGTTCTTTTCACCCCTTTTTCTTTTAATAAAACTTCACATTTCATCCATTTAATTCTTTAATACAAAAGACATGAAATTCCCATCATGGAACATTTACCTAACCCATTATCATGAAACATTTACCTAACCCATTATCATGGAACATTTACCTAACCCATTATCAATTTGTATCAATTTGTACCATAAATTATGGATATCAAGTGCACATTTTGTCTACAACAACATGATGGTTGGCCACTTCATGTAAAATGGGAGGTTTGTCATGCAAATCCTCCTATTTTGCACTCCTATTTATTTGGTCACTTCAATTTAGCCTATAGCATTTTCAAACATTTTCACATAGGTCCTATTTCATAATTTCACTCCCTTTTTCTTATGGAACAAAAATTAACTAAAATTACCGGGTTCTATCTTAAGCTTGGGCCTTCTAGAGGCCCACTAACATAATTAAACCTATGCCAACATTCACAGGATTCCTACAAATTGGGGCGTTACAACTCTACCCTCCTTAAAGAAATTTCGTCCTCGAAATTTACCTGATCCAACTAGTTTAGGGTATTGTTGACGCATAGTCTCTTCTAATTCCCAAGTAGCTTCTTCCCTTCCATGATTACGCCAAAGTACTTTCACTAACGGGACAGATTTCCTTCTGAGAACCTTAACATCTCGAGCCAATATTTGCACAGGCTCCTCCTCAAAGGTCAAATCAGTCTGAACTTTAATTTCTGCAACTGGCAGGACATGAGCAGGGTCAGAACGATAACGCCTTAACATGGAGACGTTAAAAACATTGTGAATCCTGTCTAACTCTGGAGGCAATTCCAACTGATAAGCCACTGGGCCTACTCACTTCAAAACCCGATAAGGCCCAATGAACCGCGGACTCAACTTGCCCTTCTTACCGAACCTTAATATCTTCTTCCAAGGAGAAATCTTTAAGAAGACCATATCACCTACTGAGTACTCAATCTCCTTATGCTTCAAATCTGCTTACGACTTTTGCCTATCAGATGCTTCAGTCAGAACTTTTTTCAACTTCTCAAAAGCCTACTGCTGGGTCTCAGTCCATACAAACGGTACCCCTTTCCTTATGAGTTTTGTCAGAGGTGCTGCCATCACAGAAAAAACTTCCACAAACCTTCTGTAGTATCCTGCCAACCCTAGGAAACTTCAAATTTTCGACACCATCCTAGGTGGCTTCCACTCCAAAATTGCTTCAATCTTTCGAGGGTTCACCTTAATCCCTTCGGCAGAGACCACATGTCCTAAGAAGGTTACCTCCCTCAACCAAAATTCACACTTGCTGAACTTCGCGAAGAGTTTCTTCTCCCTTAACACTCGCAGCACTATACGGAGATGCTCATCATGTTTCGCTTCAGTTTCAGAATATACCAGGATATCGTCAATAAAGACGACTACGAACTGATCCAAACATGGTTGGAACACACGATTCATCAGATCCATAAACGCTACAGGAGCGTTCGTTAGTCCAAATGGCATAACCAGAAACTCGTAATGACCATACCGAGTCCTGAATGTCGTCTTATGGATATCTATCTCCTTGACCCTTAACTGATGATATCCAGATCGGAGGTCGATCTTAGAAAATACAGAAGCCCCTCTAAGCTGGTCAGACATATCGTTAATCCTTGGCAGTGGATACTTATTCTTAATTGTCAGTTTGTTCAACTGGCGATAATCAATGCACATCCGCATTGTACCATCCTTTTTCTTCACGAATAGCACCGGTGCTCCCCATGGAGACATGCTTGGCCTAATGAAGCCCCTATCCAACAACTCTTGAATTTGAGCCTTTAACTCCACTAACTCCTTCGGTGCCATCCTATACAGTGTGATGGACACAGGTACCGTTCCAGGCAACAAATCTATTCCAAACTCAACTTCTCGGTTCGGAGGCAATCCTGGAAGCTCTTTCAGAAAAACATCTTGGAACTCCTTTACGGTCCTAACCTTATCCACTGTCAGTCCCTTCTCTTCCGACTGACTTACAAATGCCAAATAGACCTCACAAACTTTCCGAATCCACTTTTCGGCTCTTAATGCCGACACCACATTGGACAAATAATCCCTTCGCTCACCTATCACCAGAACCTCCTCATCCTTTGTGGTCCTTAACACCATTCGTTTAGCAGCACAATCCAAAGTCGCTTTATGCTTAACAAGCCAGTCCATTCCCAAAATGAGATCAAACTCTCTGAACGGTAACTCCATCAGATCTCCAGGGAAAATCTTACCTTGAGTTTCCAAGGGTACATCCCTATACAGTTTGTCTACCCTAACCGAGTGACCCAAAGGACTTAGTACAGATACCCTACTCACAATCTCCTCAGAGCAGTCCAAGTTGTCCATAATCCGTTCTGTGGCCTCCAACCAATATTTCGCCACATTCGGGGCTATACCGACACGCCCCTAAAGATCTCCGCTCCGTTAGCCCGAAGTCGTTCAGAAATAGATCCCCGAACTCTATTGCCCGTACTTGCTCCGACAACCCTTTCCAGAACACGAAGTATTGCCTGTAACAGGGTATCATCCTCAGCACCACGGTCATGAGACTCTACCTCTGTTACTGGTGGTACCGGTGCATCCACCGCCGGCATATGTCTCGAAGATGAAGATCTCGCTTGAGCACTTCCTCGGCTCCGTCCACGGCCTCTTCCACGAACGGCTCTTGTACTCATATCGTATTATTTTGATTACTAATTTTTATGCATTAATTCAATATTCCAGTGTTTATTACAGATGTTTTATGAATCAGACAGTAGTTCAGAGTTTGTTTTCGCAGAATCGAAGTCTAGCTACAGTTTCAGTCTCTTATCAGATTTTCCTATAGTTTCAGTATCATCCTATCTAGAGTATCCTAGCAGGATTTCAGTACAGTCAGATAAGTCAGAAAAATATTTAGAAGAGTTCAGAGTAATACTTACAGACTTGAGCCGGAGATTCGGAATGCCACATTCTAAAGATCTAAATTTTGAAAATCGAGTTTTTCGCATTCTTTATAAAATTTTTACTTTCGAAAATCTTTATTTTTGTAAACCCATTCCACAGCCGAGTTGTTGCAACCTAGGCTCTGATACCACTAAATGTAACACCCCAAACCCGTCCTAGACGTTATGGCCGGATCCGACAAGCCACATCGAAGCGTTCAAAACATTTTATATTGTTGATCCAGAAAAACCTACTTAGTGTTTTAAAAGATAATTTCATTATAGGTTAAAGTGAATGGAAGCTGTGCACCAGGTAAGAAACGGAAAAAGAGGTGGTGAGTCCATCGAACTGCTTAAGTACCAAGCTCCCTTCAGATCCAATCCTAGACATGCATACCGCCATTGCCACACCTTAACGTCATGGATATTTCTAGGAAACCGATTTGATTATGTCATTTTTAGGAAAAGTGATTAATTTTGGAAAATACTTTCATTGCGAAAGCTTTGCTTGTTGTCATGTTATTTTGAAATCAATTGTTATTTTTGAAAATACGCCCTAAAGCTATCCAATTTCAACAGTTAAAATAAGTAATACCTATCTTAGTAATACATATTAAAACCATCAAAAATAATTAAGCGGCCTTATTACATTTAAAAACCCAAAACTTCAAACGTAAATAATAGGATGTCCAGTTCACCAGAAGAAAATCAAACTTTCAGAACGGGTGGCCACTCCGAATTTCCTCACAGCTCCAAGCCCACTATGGTTGGGGATTTCCTGCGTGGATGAAAATAAAAGGGGTGAGTTTGGGGAAACTCAGTGTGTAAGGAAAACCCATTCAAAGCCCAAGTCAGCTCAAGCCTATTGGGCCTAAGCCCGTTCAGGTAACAGTGGTATTGGGCCAGAGCCCTTTTCAGATTACAATAAACTGGCATTAGCCCTTTATTCAGATAACAGTATGGCCCATAGGCCCATTTCAAAATACATGCAACATCAGTAAACATATGCAAGTCCATTTGAGGAGACTACTCAACCCACCAACCACTAAACTCCACCCGTACCAGCCATACACTTCATGTGGGGAATAGCTCAACCCACCCAGCCCAACACTCCACAGTTGCAGCCTTGCTGCTCAGTTAACAGTAAATTGAGGCAAAGCCTCCAGTAAGTGGACAAGCCACTTTCAGTACTTCCTCCGTCAATATCCCAATCCCATGCATCAGATAATAACAACATGGCATGCAGTAAATAACAACAGTCAAACATGCATTTAGGTCAATTTAACCCTAGGGGTATTTCGGTAATTTATCTACTAGGGGTAAAACTGTAAATTTTCTACTTTTAAAGGTATTTCAGTAATTTATCTATTTTAGGGTTTTTCATGCATATTCCTACTTTTCACGTACTAACAGAATCATGTACCGAGGTTTCTTACCGAATTGAGCCCGTTGGCCCATCATTCCAATTTTGACCCATTAAGCCCAAAAATATTGAGGGCACAGAAATTATGCACTTTGCAGTCCAAATTTTGCAGCTTACCAAAAACATTAATCGATTTACCTCACGAGCATTCGCACACTCGCAAATTTACAAAATACCGGTTTTTGGCATTTTGGCTTTTCGACTTTTGCCGATCCAGACTAAGAAAGAGGGTGTTAGTTACACACATGTTTGCGACGATATGCTGACGAAATCCACACACGAACCGCCTACAATTGGATTACTAACACGTTAATCTAACTATTCAAATACAAACTACGTATTAACCCCTTACAATATTCGGCCAACCACACCTACAGATCATAGTAAGCTTATAAGAAATCAATAAGCAACTCATTAACAATTTTTGTCAATGTTTACCACATAATCATAATTTCACTGCAAGCTGTCTTCCTGAGCAACAGTTACTAAATCATTTATAACTGGGGCTACGAAACTCCAAATCAAGTACCGTTAATTTTTCCTGAAAATACACTCATATATCTTATATCCATAAAATTTTAAGAATTTTTGGTTTGGCCAATCAATACCAGATTTTTCTCAAAGTTTCGCATGTTTCACTGTTTGACTAATCTGACCACTCTTCATTACGAATCAAATTTCTCATTGTACAGAATTCAAAATATGTTCTCGTTTATTTCATTTGAAATTATACTCAACAAGCTTTAATTACATAATTTATTCAGCTTCTAATTCATCTCCCACAATTTATGGTGATTTTCCAAAGTCACGTTACTGCTGTTGTCCCAAGCAGATTTATTACCAAATCACTCTTTCACACATACCTTGCATGCATGTTATTTAAACATGTATAACACCAATCAATCATCACATATCTATGATTTTACTTAAGTATAATCTCCATTTCATCATTTTAAAGCACAACATGTTAGCCGATTTTTCCCTTTAGCATCTAAGGCACATGCATGCTCATTTGTTTGGCTCAACTTCACCTATCTTCCATTTTTCATCAAAAGAACATGAAACAACAACCATTTCCTTCATTTTAATTCATGACTAAATGCTCACAACACAACTAAAAATCAAAATATACTTCAAGAGTTAAGGTAGAATCAAGAAGAACTCATGAACCTCAAAATAGAAGTAAGGTACCAAGAACTTACCTTCAATTTTCCTCCTCCTAATGATCGAATACTCAAGAGCTTTCTCCTCTCCTTTCTCTTCTCTAACTTTCAGCTATGATGAACAAAAATGGACAAAACTTTGTTCTTTTCACCCCTTTTTCTTTTAATAAAACTTCACATTTCATCCATTTAATTCTTTAATACAAAAGACATGAAATTCCCATCATGGAACATTTACCTAACCCATTATCATGGAACATTTACCTAACCCATTATCAATTTGTATCAATTTGTACCATAAATTATGGATATCAAGTGCACATTTTGTCTACAACAACATGATGGCTGGCCACTTCATGTAAAATGGGAGGTTTGTCATGCAAATCCTCCTATTTTGCACTCCTATTTATTTGGTCACTTCAATTTAGCCTATAGCATTTTCAAACATTTTCACATAGGTCCTATTTCATAATTTCACTCCCTTTTTCTTATGGAACAAAATTAACTAAAATTATCGGGTTCTATCTTAAGCTTGGGCCTTCTAGAGGCCCACTAACATAATTAAACCTATGCCAACATTCACAGGATTCCCAAAAATTGGGGCGTTACACGCCATAATTTTAATATCTATACTATACATAAAGTGGTTGATTAAGTTGATTTATGGGTAACTCGACACCAATTCAGCTATAAAAGTATTAAAATACATTTACTTTAAAAGATATTTAATATTATTATAATAATATTTAATCTTATCATATTTTTATATAATCTTTCAAATAAATAAAATTACAAAAATTATTTGAGAATCGAGCTAGACTTGCTCATGGGTCGGGCCACCTAACTCAACCCAAAGGCCTGCCGAAAAGGTGGGAGGGTTTTGACAAAAATATAGGCTTGAAAAATGGGTTTGAAAAAAAAAGGCCCGTTTAAAAATGGGTCGGGCCTCTAGTAAGACATTTTTGGCTTGGGCCCAACTTGGCGGGCTTGAATTCAGAAAAGGACAAAATAAGTTGTGTTATAACCCAATTTTACTCATGATCCATTTAAATTAAACCTAACTACCCATTTATAACCCAATACCCCTAACCCATTTATTACTATTACCCATTTAACCCGTTTACAAATTACCCAGACCCATTACAATCAAACCAAGAGGCCCAATCATTAAACTCGAATCCCATTTTACATTAAACCCTCATAAGCCCATTTACATTTACAATACCCTCAGCCCAATACTAACCTAAACCAACTAATCCCTAAAACCCAACATACATCAGCCCCCTTTCCCTAAAACCCATCCATAACCCAACCCCTATAACCCAAGACCCAAATACAACCCAATAACTAAACCTATCCGAGCTCACCTAAGCTAACCCAACCTAACCCAAAACCCAGAAGCCCAAAACCCCAAAACCCAAATCAGAAACAAAAAAAACACCTAACCCTAATCACCCCTTAGCCGAACCTACCCCCACCTGCCCTCTGACACCAGCACCGGTCACCATCCCCTGGCGCCACCAGCTCTGCTCCACCGCCCCAATACCTGCAAAAAGAGACAGAAATAATATAAAAATGGATGTAAAAGGGTATAAAACCCGGATGAAATGTTGTAAAAGGGTAATGGGAAAAGAAATAAAAAAACAGCAAATCTAACCATTTGGGAATAACAATACCAGCAATAGATTCAAACAACAAATAGCATAGATCAAATATAAAAAGCAGAGGAAAATACAAAAAGAAACAAGGAACGAAAACATAAATCGGAAGGTGATTTCTTTTTTTCATTTTCTTTATTATCTTCTTAAATCTGTTCTGTTTTTCTTTTCTTCTTCATTACTAACATATATATACACATATATTCGAAAAAAAAACAAAAAAAAATATAAAGTTTTACCTTTCCGGCCACCTTGTACGGTGGCCGGCGCCTGCGCCGGTGGTCCGGTGATGGACCGGTGCTCTCCCCCACCAGAAATCCCTCCCTCCTTTCTCTCCTCTCTCCTTTCTCCCCTCTCTTTTTTTTTTCTTTTTTCTCTTCTGATGTTACAAATGAATTTTTTTAATTTTTTTTGGCTTTTATAGGGACCAAAACGCACCGTTTTGGTCCCCCCGATTTAATGAAAATGACGTTGTTTTGGCCCCGGGTCGGGTCGACCCGACCTACTCTGAGCAGGATCCGCGTGTTTTTCAAGGGAGGGGTTATTTGCGCGTTTAACCCCTCTACTTTTTAAACGTTTTGCAATTAAGTCTTTTGTCATTTTTTGATTCGGCCCCATAATTTTCCATGGTTTTCAATTTAGTCCCCATAATACTGTGCGTTTTGATCGTGGGGGTTTATTTCGTTTTCAGTCCCCCCACTATTTGCGCGCGTTGAAATAGGTTGTTCTCTTTTCTTTTTTATTTCAGATTTTCCCTAAACTTTGTTTTTAATTCGAATTTAGTCCTTTTTGTCATTTTTGCTCTCAAATTAAATTTGTAATATTAATTTTATTTAATATTAATATTATATTTACTATTATTTTTTTTAAATATTAGTGTACTTTGTATGTATATATTATTATTATGTATATTTTAGTATGTATATATATTTATGAAGTATTATTACTAGTTGTTTATAACATTATTATTCTTTAATATATTATGCATATATTTTAATACTATGTTATATATATACATTCTTTATACTACGTATACATACTTTTAATATCATATTTCATATGTATACTCTTAACATCATATTATATATATCATGTACAAATTTTTAATATTTCATTACATATATATATTCTTACATATTATATGTATATTTTAGTATTATGTTTTATATATCTATGTTTTTTAATACCATGCTACGTATATATTATTTATATTTATTATTAATATTGGTACATATATTTTATTACAAGTATATATATACTTTTTATTAGTATTATTTTTGTATATTATATTATTCATTATTATACATGTATATATATAAATATTTTTTAGTACTTATTATAATATTTTCTTATTATATTATTGTGCATATTATTTTTATTCATTTCTTCATTATTTTATTTATATTTTTAATACTCCTATATTATTATATTATGTATATTATTATTTTTATTATACGTATTACGTATGTATGTTCTTTTAAAATATCATAGTATTCGTGTATTTTATCATATATGTATATTGTATATGTTCATTTTAAATATATTATGTATATGTACATATCTATCAGTACTTATATTTAGTATTATTATGTAAACATCTTTCATCCCTATGTACATTCATTTTTCATATGTATATACTTTAACATTAATAGTTATGTATATTTTTTATCGCTTCATGTATATTTCAAATATTACATGTAGTATATTTCCAACATTATTACTAATTATATATATATGTATAAGTATATATTATGTACATACTCTTAATGTCATTTTTTTATATATGTATATTCATTATGTTCTCATTGTGTTCTCGTATTTGATACTATTGTTACATTTAATATCGCGTGTATTGTCATTGTCTTTAATATTATTGTCGTATGTATTATGTGCCTTGATGCATTTCCAACTGTTATCTTTCGTTTCCCGCCCATTTTTATATATTACCTCGTTGTTCATTATTTTAAACTGTTGATTCGTGTCTTTATTTATTTCAATAAGCAAGGCAACGTATCGATTTAAACACTATGTCATCGATTTCATCGCTATGTTGGGTGAATATCAAGTGACTCGTGTTAAAACGGTATGTCCTTCTCAAAAACATAAAAATTAAAATTTCTCGTCTTTTCAATTGGATCACGGTTAAATCTTACATTGAACTTGTATTTTTGAAAATCAAGACAACACGTGTTTATAAGATACCAATTTTGGGTGTCGCGAGGATGCTAATACCTTCCTCGCGCGTAACTGACTCCCGAACCCTAATTTTTATCTGGCTTTTGATGTAGACATAAACTCGGCCCTCTTTTTGTTTTAAAAAAAATCTAATAGGTATCCGATCACACCTACGAAAAAGGATCGGTGGCAACTCGCTGTTTATTTTAAAATCAAATTTCAGTTTGTCAAGTTTTCACTCAATCGCCACAATTAGCGACTAAGCTAAAATTTTTACGTCGCTACAAGTTGCTATTTCTTTGTTGTTTTAATTTTATTTTCTTGTTGTTTTCTCCCTATGTTGCTACTATTTTACTATTATGTTACTACTATTTTATTGTTATGGTTTGAATATTGTATAACACTTGTTTTATTGTTAATTTTGTTATTATTTTAAAGTTATTTGCTTGTTAAGATGTATCTATCTTAATTTATTTTAAGATATTTGGATGAATTCTAAAAAAAAAAGATATTGAAGGATTTGACACAATCAGTCACCTATAAAAATATTTTAAAAAAATTTGAAAAATTTCAATTAAAAAGTAATTTTGAATCCACATTTGAGAATCAAAGAAAAAAAATTGAGTTCAATAAGATTGTGTTCTAGTGTTTTTTACAATAATTCCATTAATTTTTAAAATGAATCGAAAACTTTAAAAATGATTTTAATGACAATTAATCAAAAGCATTTTCCATGTAGTTTGGCATGACAAGTCCATTTCATATCAATTTGATTGCTTATAGAAATATCCTTTTACTTTTGCATTCAATCAAATTTTGGCAGGATAGTTTGGCATCTTAATTTTACATTTAATCAAAATTTGGAAGGGCAGTTTGGCATTGCAATCTCTTACACAAATTCTATATAAACCCTATCTCATGCAATACAAAACAATCATAAACAAAACTATATATCTTAAAAAGGAATCAAATATATACATAATGGGGGAGAAATATGGGTGTTGATATTCTGTTTGGTGTTGGGGATCCTCGTTAGTCCCTCACGTCAAGTTGTTACAGTACTCATTCCGATTGGGTTAAAGTATACGTTTTTCTTTACTACCTGCGACGCCAACGGATCCTCCCCTGAAGACTGCATTTAACATTGCCTGATGTCGAAAGCACTAGTGGACAGAGGCAAATGTAAGAGGCTGGCAGGGGTCGCACCCCCTCCAAAAATGGAAATTTATTGTTTTGGCCCTTTGGAAAAAAATTAAAATTTTAAATTAATAATGGTAAAATTGCACTTTGGCCCCTCTAATATTATGAAAATTTAATTTTTCTTTTTTTCTTTTTATATTAATATTTTATAGTAAGTAAGTATGTATATGAACTTAACAATCTGTTTTGTTTTTATTAGTTGCAAGGAAAGTTGCAGGCTGTGTCAATACTTGCATAGAGAGATGCGCCATGAAGAACTGATGATATCGCCTATGGATAAAATAATAATAAAAGGCCTTGAATAACATTTAGTCTAAATGAAAAAAAATAATAATTCGACTGCTGCCGTATTTTCAATTTTATATTTGCTCAAATAGTATTAAAAAAAGTAATAATATAACTATATCTGAACTTTTTATATGTTTTTCTTTATACCGTGCCTACTTTTATTTATAATCTATCTCAATGCCAATCCTTAAAATAGAAAAAGAAATACATTTAATCATGTTCAGGACCCATCCTTCTAATTTTTCCAATAACAATATTGTTAATTGAGCTAAGCCTTAATCGACATCTATTTGTTTTTTTGTTTTTTTAGGTATTCTCAGTCTTCTGTTAAAATTATTGACATGAACTGATCACTAATCAATAAAAGTTGATATAGTCGACAAAGAATGATAGTAATGTACAATAATTGGATTTGAACTTAAGATACCATTATTTTTAATACTTAAATTTACCATTTCAATTAAAATTTATGTAGGTTTTACATAATTTTTTAAAAATATGTTTCTTAAATATTTTTTTTCATTCAGATGCTTGCCATAATTTTAATATCTATACTATATACAAAGTGGTTGATTAAGTTGATTTATGCGTAACTTGACACCAATTAAGCTATAAAAGTATTAAAATACATTTACTTTAAAGGATAATTAAGATTATTATAATAATATTTTCATCTTATCATATTTTTATACAATCTTTCAAATAAAAAAATTACAAAAATAGTTTGAGAATTGAGCTAGACCTGCTCATGGGTCGAGCCACCCAACTCGGCCCAAAGGCCTGTCAAAAAAGTATAAGGGTTTGGGCAAAAATTTGGCTTGAAAAATGGGCTTGGAAAAAAAATAAGTCCCGTTTAAAAAACAGGTCGGGCCTCTAGTAAGACATTTTTAGCTTGGGTCCGACCTGACTAGCCCAAATTCATAAAAGGACAAAAAAGCTGCTATTTTTTGTTGTTTTAATTTTATTTTCTTGTTCTTTTCTCTCTATTGTGCTACTATTTCACTATTATGTTACTATTTTTTTGTTGTTATTGTTTGAATATTGTATAACACTTGTTTTATTGTTAATTTTATTATTATTTTAAAGTTATTTCCTTGTTAAGTTGCATCTATCTTAATTTATTTTAAGATATTTGGATGAATTCTAAATAAGAATAAAAAAAACATTAAAGGATTTGGCACAATCAGTTACCTATAAAAATATTTTTTAAAAAAAAGAAGAGAATTTGGAAATTTTCATTTAAAAAGTAATTTTGAATCTACATTTGAAAATCAAAGAAAAAGTTTGAGTTTAATAAGATTGTGTTCTAGTGTTTTTGACAATAATTCCATTAATTTTTAAAATAAATCGAAAACTTTATATATGATTTTAATGGCAATTAATCAAAAGCATTTTCCATATAGTTTGGCATGACAAGTCCATTTCATCTCAATTTGATTATTTATAGAAATGTCCTCTTAATTTTGCATTCAATCAAAATTTGGCAAGATAGTTTGACATCTTAATTTTGCATTCAATCAAAATTTGGCAAGACAGTTTGACATCTTAATTTTGCATTCAATCAAATTTTAGTAGGGCAGTTTGGCATGACAATCTCCTACACAAAATCTATCTAAACCATATTTTATGCAATGTAAAACAATCATCAACAAATCTATATATCTTAAAAGGGAATCAAATATATACATAATGAGGGAAAAATCGGGGGTGTTGATTTTTTATTTGGTGTTGGAGATCCTCGTTGGCCCCTCACATCAAGTTGTTACAGCACTTATCCCGATTGGGTTAAATTATACGCTTTACTTTACTACTTGCGTCGCCAACGGATCCTCCACTGAAGACTGCATTCAACATTGCCTGGTGTCAGAAGCACTGGTGGATAGAGGCAAATGCAGGGGGCTAGCGGGGGCCCCAGCCCCCCTAAAATGGAAAATTGTTGTTTTTGCCCTTTAGAAAATTTTAAAATTTTAAATTAGTAAAGGTAAAATTCCACTTTGGCCCTCTAAAATTATAAAAATTTAGTTTAGTCCTTTAAAAATTATAAATATATAGACTATTAAAAATTAAAATTTCATTTCGCCCCCTGTTGGTGGAGACTATTGAAGACACCCACCACACTAGCAGCTCAACGTTCTGCACACTTGGGTGTGTCGCCACCATGTGTTCAAAGCAGCCAAGGGAAGTTTGGCAATTTTTCTTTTTTATTTTTATATTAATATTTGATGGTAAGTAAATATGCATATGAACTCAGCGGTTTGTGTTTTTTTTGTTAGTTGCAAGGGAAGTTGTAGGCTGTGTTAATACTTTCATAGAGAGATGCGCCATGAAGAACTGATGATATCGTCTATTAATGAAATAATAATAAAAGGCCTTGAATTACATCTAGTCTAAATAAAAAAAAAACATGATTTGGCTGCTGATGCATTTTCAATTTTATATTTGCCCAAATAGTATAAAAAATAATAATATAACTACATCTAAACTTTTTATATGTTTTTCTTTATATTGTGCCTACTATTTATAATCTATCTCAATCTCAATCTCAATCTCAATCCTTAAAATAGAAAAAGAAATACATTTAATCATGTTTAAATACTCGTCATTCTAATTTTTCCAATAACAATAGATTTATTAAGCTAAGCCTTAATCAACATCTATTTGTGTTTGTTTTTTTAAGCATTCTTAGTCTTCTATTAAAATGATCGAAATAAACTGATCACCAATCAATAAAAGTTAATATAGTCGACAAAAAATGATAGTAATATACAATAATTGGATTTGAATTTAAGATACAATTATTTTTAATACTTAAATTTACCATTTCAATTAAAATTTATGTAATTTTTACATAATTTTTAAAAAATATATTTCTTAAATAGTTTTTTCAGTTAAATGCTCGCCATAATTTTAATATCTATACTATATATAAAGTGGTTGATTAAGTTGGTTTATGAGTAACTGGACACCAATTAAGCTATAAAAGTATTAAAATACATTTACTTTAAAGGATAGTTAATATTATTATAATAATATTTTTATCTTATCATATTTTTATATAACCGAGCTAGACTTGCTTACGGGTCGGGCCACCCAGCTTGGCCCAAAAGCCCGCCCAAAAAGTGAGAGGGTTTGGGTAAAAATATAAGCTCGAAAAATGAGTTTTGAAAAAAAAAAGGCCCGTTTAAAAAACGAGTCAGGCTTCTGGGAAGACTTTTTTTCCTGGGCCCGACCCAGTTGGCCTGAATTCACAAAAGGACAAAAAAACTACTATTTTTTGTTGTTTTAATGTTATTTTCTTATTGTTTTCTCCGTATGTTGCTATCATTTTACTATTATATTGCTACTATTTTGTTGTTATTGTTTGAATATTGTATAACACTTGTTTTATTGTTAATTTTGTTATTATTTTAGAGTTATTTGCTTGTTAAGTTGCATCTATCTTAATTTATTTTAAGATATTTGGATGAATTCTAAATAAAAAAAAGATATTAAAGGATTTGACATAATCAGTTACCTATAAAAATATTTTATTTTATTTTTTTTGAAAAATTTCATTTAAAAAGTGATTTTGAATCCGCATTTGAGAATCAAAGAAAAAAATTTGAGTATTGTGTTCTAGTGCTTTTTACAATAATTCCATTAATTTTTAAAATGAATTGAAAACTTTAAATATGATTTTAATGACAATTAATCAAAAGCTTTTTCCATATAGTTTGGCATGACAAGTCTATTTCATATCAATTTGATTGTTTATAGAAATGTCTCTTATTTTTGCATTTAATCAAATTTTGGCAAGATAGTTTGGCATATTAATTTAATATTCAATCAAATTTTGGCAGGACAGTTTGGCATGGCAATTTCTTACACAAAATTTATATAAATCCTATCTTATGCAATGCAAAACAATCATCAACAAAACTATATATCTTAAAAGGGAATCAAATATATACATAATGAGGGAGAAATCATGGGTGTTGATATTCTATTTGGTTTTGGCAGTTAAAGTATACGTGTTTTACCACTTGCGTCAACAATGGATCCTCCTCTGAAGACTGCATTCAACATTGTCTGGTGTCGAAAGCACTAGTGGAGACTATCGAGGACACTCACCACACTAGCAACTCAACGTTCTGTACACTTGGATGTGCCGCCATCATGTGTTTAAGGCTAAGCAGCCAAGGGAAGCCTGATAGTTTTTCCTTTTTTTTTATATTAATATTTGATAGTTATGCATATAAACTCAACGATTTATGTTGTGTTTATTAGTTACAAGGGAAGTGACAGGTTATATCAATACTTGCATAAAGAGATGCGTGGTGATAATAAAAAAATTCATATAAAAAACTGTTCATTTTACTAATAATTATTCATTAATTTATTTTTAATATAAAATATTTACATTCACCTAAATTATAAAATCTAATTAATAATAAAAAATTTAAATTCAAATATTAAAAAAGGAAAAAGTATAAATAGCTCATCTGTTTTTTTGAACGAAACAAATTTCTCATCAGTTGTTTCCATTCCATCTTTAAAAGTCTGCATCTCAAAGTGGCTCACTGTCCCACACTGCCACTCGACGCTCTCTCAGCCTCTCAACACTTCCCCACCTTCCAATTGCCTACGTCGACGCTCTTTCTCCTCCAACTCCCCAATCTCTACCATTTATTTTATTTCTTACTTTATTATACTTGTCGATAAGAACCAAAAAGGAAACTAGAAAAAAGATTAAAAAAATTCCGTATCTATTTCAATATCCTTCAACGACTCAACATTCCCTAATTTTTTTTTTGTACTTGTTTGGGTTTTTTAATTTAGTTAAAGGTGATGTTCAAAACCAACAATGTCACTTCCCGAATTTTCGAGCGTCAAATTCGAACCCCTGCGCCTGGAACCAGTGTATGGTCATTTCCCCAACCTTTATTTCTATATTTTGATGTTTATATTTTTATTGCCCACCACCTGTTTGATGATTTGTCTCAATTGCAGGTTCACTCTGCTAGGAGATTTTACGAGAATTTAGTTCCTAGTTTTACGATATATGATGTGGAATGTCCGGACCATTCGTTTTTTAAATTCACGGATGATGGTCAGTACTTTGTGTGTTTCAGTAGGAACCGTCAGGATTTGATTGTGTATAGGCCGACATGGCTTTCGTTTTCGTGTAAAGGAGAAGATTGTGATAATAACCAGGAACTCCCTCCCCAAGTTAAGAGGTTTGAGAGTTTCTTCACACAGTTATATGTTAAACCACTTGCTTCCTGCAACGAGCTTATATGTAAAGACTTCTTTCTCTACATGGAGAGTAATCAATTCGGAATCTTCGCTACTTCGACCGCACAAATTCAAGATGCTCGTGGCACGGATGGTGCAATCCTTGGGGTCCCATCATTTGAAAAAATCACTATTCACCTCTTCAGGTTTGTACTCTGCACTGTTCTTTGCCAAATTCAAGATGAACATTGCATTTGTTATAGAATCCTTACTATAGATGGGTTGAGGGGATTTTGACCTGCATGGGAGAAGTCTGTAACGTGTCATCTGCATGAAACAAGAGCCATGCCAGGTTTATGGAGTGGGAGAACCTTTACCCACTAAGGAAACCTGAGCATTTGCGCTTACACCCAGGCCCAATACTGGAACTGTTGAGGGTATCCGGCACTTCGCAGACTTCTGCTCAAGTAGCCAAAATCCACTCAACAAGATGGTAATTTAAGCAGTACTGATGGGCTATTTGTTAGAATTTCCCCAAAAGGATTTTGAATTATTCTTTTAGGAAATTTACTAGTAGAAATAGTTTATTTGTTAATGCTATGGAGTTCTATTCTTGATTTTGAGTTTGTAATTCAATCAGGTTGGAAGATGGGTTTAAGCTAGATGAGAAGGTATTTCACAATGATTGTGTCAATCTTACCCATAATATGGGTGCCTTCTTGTATGATGATTTGCTGGCAGTTGTGTCGCTTCGTTATCAAACAATACACATTCTTCAAATCAGGGACTCCGGGAACCTTGTTGATGTGCGAGCTATCGGCGCATACTGTCGTGAAGATGACGAGCTTTTTATAAATTCCAGTTCTCAGGCAATAATTTTTTTTTCTTTTATGTTCTCTATCTGAGTTTTATTATGTTTGGCAAGTATTGCATAGGTTAGCTTAGGCATCATTGATTCCACTTCAACTGTTCTTACTTTCTTACTGGTAAATTGAAGTTATTGGGTTTTTTCACTCATTGGTTTCCTACTAGTCTGAAAACTTTTCAATTTAGGGATACTTTTGTGTATGTAAATGTTTTGGGCGCAAAAGGCTTTCTCCATACCATGTATCTCTGGACTCTGCCCATAGTGTTCATTGTTTTAGTTGCTAAACCTGAGAGGCTACATCAAGGTGGAGTTTCTGAGCTAACTATCTAACTATTGATGATAAAGTTTCTCAACTTCTAACAAAAGTTAACTGCATCAGTTGGCGGGTAATCGCGGAGATCTTGTAGATAATGGTACAAATCATGACCAGCCTAATTCAAACAATTCTTTTTTGAGTGGTATCAAACAACGCTTACTTTCATTCATCTTCCGAGAAATATGGAGTGAAGAAACAGATCAAACCCAGGTTACCTTTCTGCACTTGCAAAGTAACTTTTATTTTGTTTTGCTCATGTTTAATTATATTCTTTTGAAGTTACTTTTGTTTTCACATCACTTTATATTATCAGTATTCTAAGAATCTTTAGGAAGAGTTTCAGAAATAGTTTTATCTCTTGAATTTCAGAGATTTAATTGTAATGTTTTTTTTTTTTTTTTTTGCTATATCAGAGGGTCCAATGCTTAAAGAAGAAGTTTTATTTCCATTTCCAGGACTATGTTGATTTGGTGATCTTGAAGGTAGAATTTTAATTTATTTTATCTTCTACACACTTGTGCTGCTGTTTCCCACAAGTCAAAGGAAATTATTTGTCTATTCCGTTTTAAGTCCTTTGATATAGGATGATTAAAGTCTTATTTAGTTGACGGAAATGTAACAAATTTATGCACAACTCTTGGAAAGGTACAATTCTTGGACCGGCATCATCTGCTTATCAAGTTTGGTAGTGTTGATGTAGGGGTAAGATTTTGTTGCTTTTGCTTGTACATATGTTACTTGAATTTCGTTGTGAGTGTAGGAAACCGGTATGTGTTTGTAATGGGTCTGTCCAATTTTTTCCAGGACTTTCATGTATTTGGAGTCTTTGAAGCATCATATCCCTGTACCCATGTCTGGATATGTGTTTTGTCAAACACGAAAACTTCAAGAGAAATGAAGAGTCAGAGCAACATGTGCCTTAGACAATAGTAATAATAGGGCCTAAAATATTTAAGGAAATATATTGTAGTCTCTTGATGAAAGAATTTCAAAATTCATATTTCTTTATCATAAAGCCCTCAATAGCCCTTTATGGATTGTTATTCTGGCTGTGCTTTATATAGAAATATTTGATTGAAATACATTATGATTTGTTGACTTGAAAATTTCAGGCATCACGCAACACTGACCAACTTCCAGCTTTCTTTGCTGTATATAATATGGAGACAACTGAAATTGTTGCATTCTATCAGGTATTATTTCATTATTGT
Organism: Gossypium hirsutum; assembly: GCF_007990345.1. Classification (NCBI taxonomy): domain Eukaryota; kingdom Viridiplantae; phylum Streptophyta; class Magnoliopsida; order Malvales; family Malvaceae; genus Gossypium; species Gossypium hirsutum. Next base: position 83,796,933 of record NC_053427.1, read on the forward strand.
TTTGTTTGTTTTGTCTTCTTTGTTGAATTCTCGAACATTGACATTATATATTACTTCATTCAGAATGCAGCAGATGAACTTTACCTTCTCTTTGAGCGGTTCTGTGACCACTTCCACGCAACATCAATAAATTCAATGTATATGAATTTCATATCTTCTCACTCAAATAATATTCATGCTCTTGAACAACTAAAGAGCATGAAGAATAAAGCCACCAGTATCTCACAGGTGTTAATTTCTCTATCTGAATTTGTTACTAGTCTACCCTTTTACAGTTTTCTTGTATATTTTATGGAATTCCCTTTGGATATTTTTCCTTGTCAGGATTCTGCCAGGCATGATAATGCGTTGCTGGATACCATTTCCAGCATAGTATTTTAAGTCTTCATCTTCAATTTTGTATGCCTAATTGCCTGATGACTCTTCTGCAGTTTGTAAAGAAGATGCTGTCCTCGTTGCCTTTAAATTGTCAATCAATGAGTCCTTCTCCCTACTTTGATCAGTCTCTCTTCCGATTTGATGAAAAGGTTTGATTCATTGGCTGCTAGTATATTCCCATGCTTTCTACCTCGTTGTTTAAGTCCATAATTTCTTTATGTCATTGCGGGCATTTGAGGGGCCATAGTTTCTCTTTCTTCAATGTATGCCTTCCCTCTTCTTATTGTTTATCTGCCCCTTCAAACCTGGTTGATCAGCCCCTCACCATTTTCTGGCATGTTCTTGCAGCTAATCTCTGCAACTGACCGGCCCAGACAATCGACAGATCATCCCATCAGGTTCAATTCTAGGAGGCAAGGAGACATTCTCAAATTTAAGATCAAGACAGGTAATGCTTTTTCTTCGTGTTATCCCAATTACTTAAACTCGTGGTTTTTCCGCCCAACCTTTTTTTGTCATATATAGCTTAATCAAAATTTTCTTTCCATTTATATGTCCCGTAGTTGAATAGTATGAAAAAGTATTAATGGTCTAAACCTTTTCGGTTTAGGCCCTGAATTTGGCAGCGCGGATGGCCGGAGCAAAAAGTATTCGCATTTCCTCTTCCATCCTGTTTGGCCATTGGCTCTCTCCTTCATCCAGCCATCTTTGTTCTTGCCACCGTCAGCGGTGAATATTCACTTCCGGCGATAAGATTTTAGTAAGTATTTGCTTTGGTAGCCACTATCTTCTCCTCCCTTTTTGAAATGCCCTGAGCTAGTCTTGTAGTTTGATAAATATTATTTTGTATATTTGATACTTAGGTAGTTGATAGTTCATGACTTAATAATGGGTAAATTATAGATGATTGTAACCCTACCCAAACTGTAAAAATCTATGTTGCTTTTCTTCTTATAGTTGAACTTGACCTAGTAATTTTAGACTCAGAAAAAGTAATTAAAATATAACATAAACTACGATTCAAATGATATCACCAACGTGGTATAAGTAGTACATGCAACATGTCAAAATTTAGGCGAGTGTTGAATGTATGAATTCTTTTTGGTTCTATTATGCGCTGAATGATATTTTAGAGAAAACAAGAATTGGTTAGCACATTGGTTTAAAAAAGAGGTTGAATCGGTTGACTCGTAAATTAATACGAACAGTTGGATCAATATTTTTTATTTTTATAATTTTTTAATCAAATTAAATCTATCGATCAAATTAATTGGATTGAGACTTGGTGGTTTGATTAGTCCGATTACAAAGATTGACAAAAGGTTAAAATTGAAAATTTTTATTTATTATGTAAAAGTCATTTCACTTTTTGAAGTTTTTTTATAAAATAATATCCTAAGGAATATTTATTATTTTGTTAATTTTATTTGTAAAGGCTAAAATTTTGGTTATGTAAGGCACCACACATCCTTAAATTATGACTTTTATTCTAAATTTATCCTTCAAAATGTTCTAAATCCTAATTGCATCTTAAACTATTAATTAGGTTTTTTGTCAAATTTTATATAGTTAAATTTAAAATAAAAAAACTAAACAAATAGAATGTAGTTATATAACTTTCTTTAAAAAAAAATTATACAACTTCTATAAAAAATTCAAAAATCTCAAAATTAATATTTTTAAAACATCTATTTTTGTAATATTTATTTTAAATTTTATCACATCATTTAATAATTAAATTAATAATTTTATTAAAAAATTGATATAATGGATATAATTTCGATAATTTAAAGGATATAATTAAAACAGTTTGAACTTTATGGATTATCAATATATATTTAAAAACTTACGTGCTAAACATTATCTATTATTCTCCATAATTTTTAAAAAAAATTTACCTACGTATATATAAATTTTCAAAACAAAATGTATTTCGTGAATGTGTGGGACATTTAAACTTTTTTTAATAAATTTAATAAATAATAATTAAAATATATAATTATCTAAAAACAATTGCTTTTTTGATAGTTATTTTTCTATTATAGATAAATTTCTTTTTTGAAAATATTATAGATGGTATGTAATTTTTTTATTATATCAAAAAGAAAAAAAAGTCAGTAGCATTATCATTTTTTTTATCGAAAAGACTTATTATTTTGAGTAATAAATTAATAAATTAATAAATTTATTTTTATTTTACAATTGATATAAAAATATCAAAAAGAAAAAAAAAACGGTGATTGGATTGAAAAAAGGTTGCCTGAGAAGGAATCACCATAACCTTCGATCAACGATTCCGGTTATCTCAACGAACATTCCGGCAGCCGCCATAGTCGCCGGCTCCGTCCTTTGGTGAGTTTCATTTTCGCTAGAACACCGTTTTCCGTTTGTTTTAAACCTTTTCAAGTCTCCAAATTATTCACATTTCGATTAATGGCAATATTTGAAATCAATAAACAATTGAAATTCTGAAGCTGATCTACCAGATTAATCGTACGAGTCGAACTGTAGGGAGGCCTCTGATCGCAATTCGATCTCGGATTATCATAATCTCCGAGTTTTCTCCACAGCTGGTGTGAGATCTTAAATATATTAAGAATATAAGAAAAAGGAACGAGTTTTTTTTTTTTTGTATGTCGCCATCTATTTATTTCTCCGTGGTTGTGAATTTTGTTGGTGACAATTACGGAGCTAAAGCGCGTGAACGAACATGCCGAAAAGTGGGAGTCTATCGAGGAGTTGTAACAGTCCGTCAGTGAGAGTGTCTTCATCTCCGTCGCAGTCGCCGTCTCCGCTGTCCCAGCAGTCGCTGAGGCGGCTGAGCTTGTGCTCGCAGATAGCATCTCACTCTTCTCCAATTGTGTTCCCAGAGAAACGTACTAAGAAGCTGAAGGCTTCCTCCCGACGTGGTGAAGCTCCTGTCACGGATGATCAGCCAGATAAATCCAAGCGCGACGAGCACCGGATTGATATTGGAGAAGGAGATGAAAAATCTGATTTGCTTGGCTATGTGGTTTACTCAGGAAAGGTCATTTTGGACAAGAGAAAGAATGTCCCCACTACTGCTAATCCCGACGATGTAGAGCAGAATTCTGCCACCGATATTGCCAACCAAGACGCCGTTGTTGCTAAACTCACTAGCAAGGCCCTGGTCTGGGGTTCTCATGTCTTGCTTCTTGATGATGTGGTCTCGGTAATCATTTAACCGCTGAATAGACCATTTGCCGTAAATATTTATATTTGGATTTTGTGAGTTTGCTATCAGTCTATTTAGATTCTTTATCTTGACAGGTATCCTACAATGTTGGTGTTAGACATTTCATTGTGCATTCTTATCCTCTAAAAAAGGGTTCTTATGGCCTTTCTTGTTTTATTAAACCAAAGAGGAGTCGGAAGGATTTTTATTTCGAGGCTTCTAGTGTAGAAGAGGCAGTTCAATGGGTTGCTGGGTTTGCAGATCAGCAGTGTTCCATCAATTGTTTGCCTCAGCCTTTAGTTTCTTCAAGGAAGCAAGGTTCTTCTGAACTTTTTCCTATAGATACCCCGCCTGAACTCTTGTTCAGGTGCAAGAATCCACCTAAAATGCTTGTTATATTGAATCCAAGGTCAGGCCATGGTCGTTCTAGTAAAGTTTTCCATGGCATTGCAGAGCCAATATTGAAGGTATGTTGTGTATCTTTTATCTTAGCAGTTCATATGGATTTTACTTTAGTTCTGACAGTTCCACATTATTTATGGATTTAATACATCGGAATATGTTGTCAGTAATCACAATTTCTGTTCTTATTTTGGATTTCTCTTCCTTACCATATCAACCCCTCAAATGAATAAGTACGTACTACATTTTCACTTAGGTGAACCCACATTGATTGTTTCTCTGTATCTGATGGTTGTGTGTTTTTAGCTATTATTTCCTGCTTTCAGATCCAAAGCTGCCGGCCTGAACTTCCCTTTGTTTGCATCTAGATCATCTTGGCCTTGCTTCAATTCATCCTTTCAGAAATATTTGAGCTCTTCCTCATAATTGCTTCAAGCAATGAGCCTTCTCTGATTTGACTTTTTGTGCTTTACGTTTATGGGAAAAGTGTTGTCAGGGTAAAATGAATTTTCAGAAATGAAGAGGGGTTAGGATTCTTTGCAACAACTGTAGAAGCCTAGACCGTTGAACATTTTTGCTTAGATTGCCTTCAAAGTGAAACAAAAATGGTAAAGTTCATGGCAAAACTATTTATCAGTAAAAGAAGAGATCCTTATATTATCAAACCTTATATTATGTATTGTGGGGAGGGTTGCTTTTATTTCAGTGGGGTTTGGACCCTAATTACAGCATGTATCATTGATAGATTACAAAATTTTTAGGATTTCCAAGTTCGTAAGAGTGCTACATTGGATGTAAATAGGTCTGTGTAAAACATGAATAATAGGGTTCTTCTTTTGTTCCTTGCTGGATGTCTTGAATCCTATTGCATACTTAGCATTGCATGTGGCTGTAGTTGTAAACTCTTGTCTTCCTAAGGTGTCAGCTTATTCTAAGATGCATGTTCGACACTCAAAAATTCTGAGGATTTTCCTTATGAGGATAGATGTTATTGGAGTAAAATAGAGGAAGGGATTATGGGTCATGTTCTCAATAGTTTATAATCTACTGATTTGTTTACTATTAGATGATCAAACATTGATTATTTTTAGGATAATGATATTTTGTTTTGTTGTGCGCTTTATTTTTCTCATTTTCGTAACTTCTATCTTCTTTCCTTTATTATAAAGTCTCTGCTTTCTTTTCTTGTGTTATTCAAGTTATTGTCAAGGAGAGGCTAGTGTCGGGTTCGGCCTTGTTTTGAGTTTCAAATTTTATATGCAAATCGTGACAGCTTGCAGGGTTTGAGTTGGAGGTAGTCAAAACAACATCTGCTGGCCATGCTAAAAAGTTGGCATCTACTGTTGATATCAGCACATGCCCCGATGGTAGTACTACTTGAATACTTAGTTACTTATTCTAGCTTTTGACAATTTTTATCCTTGTCCATGAATATGAATCTAAATAATTCTCCTTTTCAGGAATTATATGCGTTGGTGGTGATGGTATTATCAATGAGGTTAGGGATTTCAAATTTAGTTAAGTTCTCATTTTTTGTATTTATTAGTTTTCTTGGGAATGTGTTTTAATTTTCTAGCCTTTCGGTACTGTCTGTATTGTTGAGCTACATTGACAAGTAAAATTATGCAGAAACTTTTTTAAGGCAACTGGTATTCTGTTGTTTCATTGTGTAATTCCTCCTGGAGACCTCTAATAACATTGCTTCAATAATAAGATTGGGATACAATTTTAGAGAAGGAATAGTAACTATTTTTTTAAAAATACATTGGATTTCTATTTACTCATTATGCAAGTGTATTCTTCCAGCTTACTTTTTAATGGTATTAAAGATATTGGGGTGCAAAATCAACTTTGAACTTTATCCAACTTAATCTTGTAAAAGAAGGATACTACAGTACATGCTATGCATCTCTCGGAATGGTTATTTATTTCAACATAAATCATCTTTGGTTTACAAATTATATTCTTAATCAGAAGGTCTTGGCTGATATAAACACTTGTCCTCTGAATGTAGAGAGGACTGATTTGCAAGTGAGGCTGTATCTGTATCAAATGCAGTTTTGCCTGATCCCGAACATGGTACATAGCTTCCTATTTTGAGCTTTCATCAGCCAAAAATTGGAAATCATTTTTCTCTTAAAAGGATACAACTTTTGAAGTTGTTAGATAGAAATCCTGACCCTGGAAATAGATAATAGCTGTATAGGATTCTTTTATGGTGGTTAGGATTAGGCAAAGTTGAATTATGTGTTACATTATCCTCGGCCATTTTATTGCTGTGGCCCATGCCATTTTTCACGATCCCCTTGTTTTTCCCCCTTTTTCTTGCACGCCTTAAAAATAGTAAATCTTCTATAACGCAAGTCTACTAAATTTTAATTCATCCTATGAAGTTTAATTTTTAGCTTGATCAGTGCTTTATGATAATGCTCTTGCTAGCCCCTTATATATCATTGAATAAGAAATATTTCCCTTGCTCATGTTCTTCATCTGTAATTGCAAGAAATCACCTAGAAACCTTGTTCCAAATTATATCACATGCTTGGTAGTTCTTTTTCTGCCCTTCGCTGAAGTTTTGTTTGTACAGAATATCTGATTTTAAGTTTCTTTGTTATAATGCAATTGCTTAAACCATCAGATTTTTCGATCTTCAGTGTTTGGGACTTCTCTGTAGTTTGTTTGAGGATTTTATGGTGTAGGTATTTTATGATACTGAACAGGGGCTAGATTGCTTTGTTGGAAGCACTGTAATATGATATAAAGATTCCTTGTCCTTTGGATTTGAATGCCTGTTATTTCTGTTTTTACTGTTAAGTATTTACTTCATCTTGGTAAATTTGTTAGGTTCTAAATGGTCTGCTTAGTAGAGAAAACCAAAAGGAAGGAATTTCTATACCCATTGGAATTATACCAGCAGGTTCTGACAATTCACTGGTTTGGACTGTTCTTGGAGTTAGAGATCCAGTCTCTGCTGCAATTTCTATTGTGAAGGTAATGCTAAAAAAACATGAAATATTCCTTGCTTCTGGTTATTCTGTTACCTCTTTATGGATTGATGCCTATCTTCTTGTTGAAACCTTTTTGATTCATGGGTCAGAAATTGGTTAACAATTCTTTGCTAATCCTAATTATGTTGCTTTGAAGATCATTGGAATCTATATTTCTGATTATATAATAAAGCTAACTAAAATAACTAAAAATTATATGATAGTAGAAAATGCATTTTTAGCGCTGAAGTGTGGTAGGAACACTGTCCTTATAACCAATTCTGCCCTCTCCAGTGATATCCGGTCTTAATTATAGCTACAGTGGCATCTGTTTTCCTTGGATTCAACAGCCAGTAATCTTTGTAATTTTGCACCTGAACTACAGAGATCAAGCAACCTGTCTTTGATTCCGCCAGCTTGTTATTTAAGTTACTAATTTATTTTATGTAGTATAAGACTAATTATTTAAAATGACCTGACACAAGAGGGAAAGCGTCAAACAATTAGAACTTGAAAAGTAGTAGGATTCTTGTATGTTTAGCCGAGTTACCAACCCTATTTATAGGTTTACAATATTTGATTTCTTGGCTTGTAAGGTTGTTTACAACGAACAACTTGTATGTTGGTTTACTAACAACCAACCTATTTCTTAGTTTACTAACACAAAGGCATACCTCAACCTAAGTAAATTTATATGTTGGTTTTTGTAATGGATACCATCTATTGATTAGTATTAGATTATGTGTCAATATACTTAATTTGAATTGTTTCTAACAATGGCTCACATAATTCAAATTAATTAGCTGGATGAACTGAAAGGTAAATGTACATAAGGACTGGATCAAATTACTCCTACTATTAAATGGATCAATTTAGTCCCTTTACTATTAAATTCAATGGAGTTAACATTTGCTGTTTGAAACATTTAATATTTTGTGAAAGCTTTTTATGGTTGTGTAAATGAAATCTTTTGTTTGGAGTTTAAATGCAAATGAGAAAAATAATTTCCATGTTATTTTTTAAACAGTTAAGGTTAACTCTATTACAGGTTGGTCCTTTTTGGTTCTTTTTAATAATACAGGGATTAGATTGATCCATTTAGTAGTAGAGAGACTAATTTGATCCGGTCTCTATAATAGAGGGCCTTGGCGGGTACTTTCACCTGAATTGAAATGGTATACATAGTTGTCTGTATCTTTTGGATTTGAGCTGCCATACAGGACAATATTTACAGCAGCCTGGTGAAATAAATTTTTTGAATCATTCTCCTTATAAGTGTAAATAAGCTAACCTTGCATGCATATATCATTCTCCTCTTAGTATAAATGTCTCCATGCTGTTGACTCTATTAGTGCAAACATGGTCTTTTTGTAGTAACCATCATAATAAGAAGAATGTTGGTAATACCATATTTTTCCTGTTATAGATGCATTAACTTTAAACTGGGCATTTTGGTGCCAATAATTGAGGTTCTTGTTGGTTTCAGGGAGGTCTTACTGCTACAGATGTTTTTGCTGTTGAGTGGGTTCAGACTGGTCTTATTCACTTTGGGATGACATGCACCTATTATGGTTTTGCCAGTGATGGTATGGATTTGCGAGAGGAATGATTAACCTGGTTAACACAATAGAAGTTGGTTGATTTTTATATTCAGTCATCTGTTCTCACAATTATCTTTGTTTTTCTGGTTTGTTTGAATATGGCCCGTCATATGCTTTAATGCTTCCAAACTAACATACCTTGCTAATTGCTAACATGCCTCAGTTCTGACTGGGAGTTGCACTTATGACATGATAGTCCTTTTTGAATGATTTGAGCATTCAGCCCAGTTCCTAACATATGTTGCGCATCATGTAATTGATCACCAATTTATGCTTTTAGAGATGACCGGTTTTCCTTGTCATTTTTTCCGCATTTCCCTGCATTAGAGAGAAGTTGTCTCCTGTTCCCATCTGTTTCTGTTGTCCCATCACAATAAGTTTGTTGCTATAGTTCAAATCATATGTCAGACTTGCTCTTTGACCATCTTTAACTGTCTGCAGCTGTTGTTTCAGTCTTTTAGTTTTAAATTGCCTATTTAAGCTTTATGCACCATGTAAACCTTTAATCTCTAGTCCTGAACTAACATGGTTTCATTCTTATGAACTTATGTCAGATATTTCGTATACTCTGAATTATCATCTGTTTGGCATTGATCTTCAGAATATAGTACAATTATAATCAGATGATGCATGCTTCTTACTGTAACTGACAATAGTTAAATACCAATTCAATGACTGAGTTCAAGGATGGTGAATTAGGGTCCCATTTGCCTGTTTTGCTTGCTAGTTTTGTGTCCTTTTCCATTTCTTTGTTTCGGTTAAATCAGGTTTAAAGAAGACAGATACATTAACATGAACAAATTCAACGCAAATTAGATTTAAAGAAAGCATTCATGGTTTTCTGTGTATAGAATGAGTGAACATAAAGCTTGTAAATAAAATTTTTTTCCAAATCTTTTATTGTCTTTATCATGGGAGTTATAATTGTGTTCTCTTTTTTTTTTTCATTTGTTGCAGTGTTGGAACTTTCTGAGAAATATCAGAAACGATTTGGCCCTCTACGGTACTTTGTTGCCGGTTTCCAAAAATTTCTGTGTTTGCCAAAGTACAACTACGAAGTTCAGTACCTTCCAGTAGCAAAAGAGAATCAAGGCGGTAAAAACTCTGCCAATCGGGAAGTAGTTGACATGTCAGACCTGTATACAGACATTATGAGGAGGTCAAACACAGATGGCATTCCCAGAGCCTCTAGTTTATCTAGTATTGATTCAATAATGACTCCTAGCCGAATGTCTGGAGGTGAGATGGACACATTTGGTACCACCCACGCCAGCACCGAACCATCTGAATATGTCCGAGGCCTTGATCCCAAGACTAAACGACAATCATCTGGGAGAAGCAATTTGACAGCTGAGCCAGAAGTTATTCATCCCCAATTACCACACTCGACTCTAAACTGGCCAAGGACCAGAACAAAATCAAGGATAGATAAAGGATGGAGTGGATTGACGGCAGCACATGATCCTTCCCGATGTTCTTGGGGTAATGCAGCAATAAATGACAGAGAGGATATATCTTCAACATTGTCCGATCCAGGTCCAATTTGGGATGCTGAGCCAAAATGGGACACTGAGGCTAATTGGGATGTCGAAAATCCAATAGAGTTACCTGGGCCATCAGATGATGTTGAATCCGGAATAAATAAGGAAGTTGTCCCTAGATTCAAAGATAAATGGATTGTAACTAAGGGGCCATTTCTCGGCATCCTTGTGTGCAACCATGCATGCAGAACTGTGCAGAGTTCCCAGGTAGTGGCTCCAAGAGCTGAACACGATGACAACACCATGGATATGCTCTTAGTTCATGGGAGTGGGCGACTGAGACTGATGAGATTTTTCTTGCTGCTACAGATAGGCAAGCACCTTTCACTGCCATATGTTGAGTATGTTAAGGTATACACATTAATTTTCCTGCAGTCCATAAACAATCCCGAATTTCAAATATAGCATATTAGTTGTTGCCGGTTTGAGCATGTGTTTTGCAGTTAGAGCTATGTTTCCTTATTATCTTCATTTTATTTCCGGAAACATAATGAATGTTTTCTGTCGGAACATCATTAAATACCGGGTCCTATACTATGCATAAATGTTATCTAACTGTAACTTCTATCGAGATGTAGGTGAAATCGGTTAAGATCAAGGCCAGAAAACACACACATAACGGTTGTGGCATCGATGGCGAGCTTTTTCCCCTCAAGGGACAAGTAGTTTCGTCTTTGCTTCCAGAACAGTGCAGACTAATTGGTCGCTTCCCAGGCCATCACATATGACAGCCAAAAGAGGGTTTTTGTTTTTTTTTCGATATTCTTTTGGTCTATCATATCTCGGATGCAAATGCTCTCTTCCAAAACAACTATATCTTTTGATATATATTATTTTTCATGTTAACCCCCCTTCATTTGTGTCATTACAAACAATGAGGGTAGCTGTAAATTCTTTTTGATAAGAATACATACTCTATGTATTGCTTTTTTGTCCCCTCGTACTCTTTTTTTCTTTTGTTTGTTTCTCTGTATTCTACCTGTAAATGAACAGAAATTTCGATGGATAGTTTGATTTTATTTATTTATATTGAACACGAACAAAATATGTCCAATTCATTTATGTTAAGTTCATTTATGAATCATTTTAAAATTCCTTTATTTTATTATTCAAGTTCATAATATGCTATCATTGTTTGCGTTTACGTTCATTAGAAGTTCATTTACATAAACAAAATGTAAATTAAGTGAACTGAGATTTTTACCCAATTTTAAAATTTTAATAAATATGATTCAATAAACTGAATACGAGCATAAATTTGTTGTAGTCCCTTTGAATGAAAAATAAAAATAGGCTTAGCAATCTACGTATTGAATCATGTTGGTCCATTTATTGTCATAATTGTAATTAAAGTTTATATTATATTTTAATTATTTCATCCTTAAGAAAATATTGAAAACTTAGTCTTTTGACTTTAATTTACTATAATTTGATCATTGCATATTAGGAAGGTAATCTAATTGGGTAATAATACTAAATCTTATCATTAAATCAATTTAGAAATCATTAATTCAATAATTTATATATAAAAAAAAAACAAAAATCAACTATTCAAATTCATATATTTTACCAACGAATAAACTAAGTGTTTACTTCTCAATATTGGTAAATTACAATAATATAAAATTAAAATTTTTAAAAAAAATCTTTTTAAATTTTAATAAAGTATAGAGAAATTCAGATTTGAGTCCTATCTGTAGAACCAAAACAGTCCAAAAAAAATATTAAATGAGTGATAAATGCATGGAAACTCGAATGAATTAATGAAAAATAAAAAAGAAATTGGTAGAACTATAAAATGCAAAAAAAAAACGAGATACTGAAATCAATGTTGATTTGTTGGCATTTGCCAAATGTGGCCAAAACAATATTATTACTTCACAAACCCCAATTAAACTTTCATTCAATTTCAAACCCCCTTTTTTTATTTTCAACTTATTTACTTCAAAAAAGTATAAAAAAAAGTCGATGGCACTGTTCTTCAACTTGTTCATCACTAACATTGAATTTTGATTTTTTTTTCCTTTAAAATCAAGTCAAATTTTCTCAGTATAATTATTTTCTTACTTAAATTTGAGACAAAAAAAATTTGATTTTTATTAAAGTGGGAACAGTGGTGGGGTTAGTGTCATCTGAAAATGTCATCTCCATGGGATTTCACAGTGCCTAATGTTCCAACCCATTCCAATCTTCAATGCTTTCTTCAATGCATCACACCCATTGTTAAGGTAGAATCTTTCTTCTTCTTCTTCTTTTTTTAATTTAATTTTTATATTAAAGTTTAGCCATTCTTGATTTTCCTTTCCCCTTTTTTTTTCATCCAATTTAATGTTTTATAGTTTAGATAATTTATTTGTGTGTTGTATGTCATGTTCTTTTTTCTTCTAATTGTTTATATATAAATATAACCCAATAAATCTTTTAAAAAAGATAATCTGCGTGTTATACGTGTCGTGTTAAATCGTTCTATGTATGTCGTGTTATATTTATTATTTTATTTTATCTAAAATTATTGGATCTAGTTTTGCAGGCCAATCAATTAGATTTTAATTTTCATGATTCTTTCTGGGTCGATCGATTAGATATTATTTTTCTTTACTTTTTATGTTAATTTTTTATAAAATTTTTGGTTTAGTTCCAATATATTAAATTATTTTATTTTTGAGAAATTCTTTTTATCGAACAAATGAAAATTTGGACTTACATAAACCCCTTTTCTTTGAAGTGAGAAGTTGATTTTGAGCTTATTTGGGTATAAAAATTGAAATATTTATTTAAATAAAAATAGTAAAATTAAGGATTTTTCTGTAATTCGTAAATATATTTTAGTAGGAAAAGTCAAGAAATTCACCATTTAAATTATTATTTTTTATTAAAATATGCTTTAAAACTTTGTATTTTTAGAATTTTTTTAAAGGAATTTAATGTTTTTACTATTTCGAATTTTAAAATACAAATCTAATTGATGACATTGTTAAAACTCTTCTATTAAATTTAGGTTTATTACAACGTCGTTGTTTGTTGTATAACTATTAAATAAGTGAGTCTTTTTTCGAAATTTCAAAACGTCACACCAACTTCAGTACTTTTAGAGAAAAATTTCTAACAAAATAATAGTTTAAGTACCAAAATAGACAAAATAAAATGTTGAAGTTCCAAAGTAAAAAAAGAAAAAGAAAGAAGAAGTGTAATTCAAGTGCTAAATTGTGAATTAATCCATTTAATTGTATTTTCTTTACTTAATTTACAGAAATGTAATAAAAGTAGCAAAGAGGAAGCTGAGAAGGAAGGGTTCAAATTGAGTGAGGTTTGGGAGTCATATAGTGAGTGGAGTGCGTACGGCGTTGCTGTTCCCATCCTGCTCAACAATGGTGATCGTGTCGTTCAATACTATTCGCCGACCTTATCTGCTTTGCAGCTATACACCTCCACCCTAATCGACGATAAATTGTGGTAGTCGCTCTTCTCCTTTTTCAATTTGGGTATTTTGTTTCAGGGAGTAAAGATAGAATTATAAAATTTTGGAAGGGCTAAGGTTAAAAGACTTAAATTGAACTATTTTACTTTGTTGGAGGGGTTAAAAGGAAATTTTCCCATTAGAGTTTTGAAAAATGATATCTTAATAAACAAGCTTTATTCACAATTTTACTCTTCAACTAGACTTTGGTATCTAATTTTTTTAGTTTTACTTTTATATTTAAATTGTTAATTTTATCCCATTTTATCTCTAAAAAGTATTATTGATAAAAAAAATTTAGATACTAAAATAAAAATATATATAATTCTCGGACTAAATCATAAATTAAACTAAACATGAGCTTTGGTTTGGTATGATTATACATATGAAACTTTAATTTTAATTTAATCATATACATTTAAAGAAATAAATACATCAATTTATTTTTTATATGGATTAATATAATCATACGTGTATGCAATATATATACACAAAATGATGTTAATAATTGTGTTAATAATTTATGAGAATTGGATCAAATCAAAATTTCATATACAAAATTGCACATTAGACTAAAGTTTATGTATAATTTTGTTATTTATCGTATTTTAATCTAGATAAAATAGAAAATTTTAGGGTTTTTTAAAAAAAAAATTAGCCAATATATTTATATAATATTTTAAATTATTTTAATAGTCAAAACTATTTATTTTTTTATTAATCAATTTATCTATTGATTTACTCGATTTTTTTTAAAATTTTAAAACAAACTAATCAAATGCTTATTATTACTAATAACTTTTGAGATCAAAATGTAAAATTTGCTCGTTTTATAATGTCATAAGGGGAAAAGACAAGAATGACAAGACATCAAGCAATGACAATAGGTCATGTTTGGGTTCCAATGTGGCTAAGAATGATGATAATTCATGTAATATTCAAACAACAGCAGATCGATGTGGCTATTTGTACTGTCAATATGACGAGACTACAACCCCTTATGATCGAGTTCCATTCACGGAAAAGGTATCAGAGCTGTAATTTTTTTTCTTGTTTTTAGGACATTAAAAAAAGTCATCAATTGAACTATTGGTGGAGCAGTAAATGACTTGATATTAACTCTTAAATTGAGATTAATATTGAATTCAGTCACTTCAATGATGTTTAAAGAATCAAGTCTAATATATGTGAGTTTATGTTTTAACAGATCAAGGAGCTAGGCAAACATTATCCAGGCTTAATCAATCTCCACTGCATGAATCTTTCACTGTATAGTTGGATAGCAGTAGCTTGGTACCATCTTTTTTTATTGTATCTTGATTGAGATTAAATTTGTTCATATGTTGGATCAGGACAAATCACAACTCGATTTTGAAAATTCCAAGCTTGAGGATGAATTTAACTTAAAAGCTTACTTCACAATTCATATCTTAGTAGAGTATTAAAAGTACATCTTTTTAATAATTAATATAATTAAATTTAAATTAAATATATATTTTTATTATTTAAATCAAAATTCTCTAAATTAATGGAGAAGCTTATGGTTAGGGGTTTCATTTACCAGTGGTAAAATGGTAATTGTTTGTTAATATTTGATTATTTATAGGTATCCAGTATATCAAATTCCAACAGCAATAAATGTGAAAGAACTGTGAGCTTGTTTCGTTACATACCATCCTTTATTTTCTTTGCCTCAAGGTATTTTCTCCTTTACTACTTGTATATAATATTGTTATTTGATTATTTTTTATTGAGATTTTAAAATATATATATTTTTTGAGATCTAAATTTAATGTTGGTAAAATAACTCGAACTCATTGTGTATATAATATTGGATGTCTTGGCTATTTTAGGTAAAAGTATTATGGGGACTCTTGTATTAAGAGCCATATTACATTTTGATCACTCTACTAAAAAAATAACAAATTAGTCCATATCCATTAAGTCAAATAGCAAATTAGTCATTTTTGTTAAAGTTTCCATCCATTTGTATTGTTAAAAATTGGCATGGTTGATGGAATAACTACACAGTGTCACGTAGCATGAAAGGGCCAATATTTAACAGTAAAAATGGATGGAAATTTTAACATAAGGACAAGTTTGCTCTTTGATCTAACGTAAGGCTAATTTATTCATTTTTTTAGTAGAATGGGTAAAATATAATTTGACTCCTAGTATAGGAGCATCAATGGTACTTTTACTCACTCTATTAGTAAGGCTGGGTCCTAGGTCATTAAGTATCTAGATTTTGAGTCTCATTATATGTGAATTTTTCCTCATATTTATTATGCTTTGTGTTAGTTTCATTCTAATTATAATTACTCAAACATACATTATTTAAATTTGAAATACTCCGTTTTGGTTTAGTATGAGAAAAATTAGGAAATGAAAGTGATATATTTTAAAAAAAAATGTGAAATAATTTATCTTACTAATATTTTACAGTTTAATTCAACAAAGGTTGTGAAAATTCATTTACTTTTATTTCCTTTATTTATTTTTCTTTATAATTATTTATCTAAATATAATGCTAATTAATAGAATTTTAAAAATTGGAATTTAAGTTTTGAGGCAATGCAATTAGAGAATGGAGATTTCTTTTATCTTAGGATTAGATTAGACATACCCACAAATTGAGTGATTATTTACTTCAATAGACTTAATTCGAGCTTGATTAAAGGTTTTTTACTTGGAATAATTCGATTTGAATCGAATAATAATTTTATAATTTAAATTTAATTATAAAAAATATAAATTTTAATATATTTTAAACATTTTATTTATAAGCCAACGTCAAAATTAACCTATTTGTTAGGTCGGGTCAATTTTAAAACCGAATTTAAATTTCTTTTGAAATCAGATAATGACTTGACTGATGAACAAATATAACTCAAGGTTTTTAGTTTAAATTCAAGCTTGAATTCGATTCTGTCTATCTAACAGTATAACAAAATCTTTATCATTGGTGTATGAGAAATTTGAGTGTGGTGTTTGGCTGGCAGCTTCAGAAAATATGAAGTTAGAGGTGGAGAAAGTTGAAGGCAAAAAATCTAAGGAAGAAGAAATGTGTCTCCCTCCCTTTGCAATGGTTTCTTACAAGATGTTCGGAAC
The DNA here is from genome assembly GCF_007990345.1 of Gossypium hirsutum. NCBI lineage: Eukaryota > Viridiplantae > Streptophyta > Magnoliopsida > Malvales > Malvaceae > Gossypium > Gossypium hirsutum. The sequence goes on from NC_053427.1 coordinate 83,813,606, forward strand.
ACTGTGGACAAACCGATTCCGACATCGCTCTCCGCCATCGAACTGCCGCATGTTGCTGGTTGAAACAACTTAACTTCCACCACCATGACTTCAACTTCTTCATGTCTCGTCAGTACCAAAACTAATAGTTTTTTCTTCTTCTTTTTTAAAGTAGATATATATAGGAATATGAGTATTAAGCATAATTCTCCTAAGAAAAAACTTAATTCTATGTTAGAAAATATGGTTTTGAGGATTTGAATTTAGATTTTATTTATTATGTAAAAATGAAATGCTTATGTTATAGATAAATTAGTTGAAGTTCAATATAATATATATTAGAAAAATATAAAAATATGAATTTATTAAATTTAAAAAATATTTTAAGAAATCAAATTCATTAGTAAATAGTTTATTACTTAATTTATAATATTTTTGAAATTCAAATTCTAAAATCTCAATTCTCAATCGCTAACTAAAAGAATTAAACATACTCATATTATTGTCAAATCTGAGTAATGTGCAATTGAATACATAAATTTGTGAGTAATTTTTGTGTACTCAATCAAGTGAACCCTGTTGATAACATAGATAGCTGTATGGACTGCTTCAGCCTATGAGCAATTCCCTTTTAGTTCAATATTTACCCGAGTCATCTCCTGAATGGTTCTGTTTCTCCATTCTACCATTCTACCACTCCATTCTGCTGGGGAGTCTTGGCAGCTGAGAATTTATGAGCAATGTCTTCCTCATCACAAAACTCTGTAAACTTTTGATGTTCAAACTCACTCCTAATCCTAACAATAGCTCCAATGGTTTTCCCTTTCCCAATCATAAAGCCTTTTGCAGAGTTTCTTAAATTCATTAAAGGTGTCTAATTTCTCTTTCAAAAATCTTACCCAGATGTAGCGGGAGAAGTCATCAACACATACCAACATGTACCTATTACCTCCAATGCTCGCAGTTTGCAGTAGTCCAAAGAGGTTTATGCAAAGAAGCTGAAGTGGAGCTGTGGTTTGAATCTGTGCCAACAGTTTATGGGACTCTCTATGCTACTTCCCTTTAAGGCAATCTCCACATACTTTAGATATTGTTCCAAATAGCTTTGCCAGGCCTCGAACTGCACCAAAGTGTACCAACCTTTGCAGTCCTTAATAGTGAATGTTGCCCAACTTCTCAAGCCACAATTCTAGTTCAGACAATTTTGCTTTGTTGCACCTGGATTGTAGTAGGACTTTATAGAAGTTGTTAAATATCTTGACACCTTCAGTTTATTGTCAATACAAAAGGGAGTTTATACAAAAAAAAAATGATAAAATTAAATGTTCCAATTTATTATCAAAACAAGTTCTTCGGCAGGTCAAGGGATAAGGCGAGGAGCTTCATCCCATGCAAATTCTTTTGACTCTCCTAACTCTTTAAAATATTTAGGAATCAAATTGAGTTTTGACAGCAAGTTCAAAATTCATTTTACATAATTCGGCTCTCACCAAGCTTATACTATAACCATATTATCTTAAAAGTACCAAATTTGAGTTTCCAAACAGATTCTACAGAAAAAAAGCATAAATGAAAATAATGCTACAATGCCATTTAAAAACAGCAGGTAATATGATGCTGTATTATTCAATATCAACCATTACATTACTTCCTACAAGCCAAAAGTGCCTTCATGTAGAACTTCAACAACAGTTTATAGTAACAAAGAGCAACGACACTTATATATTTTGCCAGATAAAAACTAGGGTAACCCTCAAAAAAGGTAAATAAGATAAATATAACTGTATGAAAAAGACCGGCTAATATTTTTCAACAGAAATAGAACAATACAAGGGAAAAAAAAAAGGTGAGCATTGATCCGATGTGCCTAAACTATTAGGAGCTTACAAACTAGAGAGACATTTACGAGAACCGAGTGCTCCTCCTATAACGCCCCTACAAATCAAGAGTAAACAAATTAATACCACTGTGCGGTATGGAAATTGCCAATGACATACAGAAGCATATGGAAACTGTTTCTTTACCTTTTTTTAATAAATTCAAAGATCTGAAGAAGAAAAGATCAGATTCTTCTAAGTTATTTTAGATGAAGTAACAATTTTAAAGAAAGCAAACAGCCAGGCATCCATAGCAACAGGTGACAAGTGGAATAATATAAGTTGGAAATTTGAGCATTTTGCATTTTCTGTTCCTTATCTTCACTTTATATACCTTTGCATGCAAAATAATTTACTAAAGACAGGGTCTAGTAGCCAGAATATAAACCTACACTATTGAAATTTTATAGTAACATTTTCTTACTGTATAATCTTTTTAATTATCAGATATTATCCAGTGCAATAAAAACTACTTGCTTGAGATAAATATAAGACTCGGGTTAAATCAAATGACAAAGCATTAGAAGCAGAAACTTCAAGCATCATGCTTCTCAAAAGTATGTTTAATAGAGCACAATTTAGTCATCAACATGAAAATAGAATATATAAGCTTTTCATTTCTAGGAAAGGGTAAAAATAAAAACAAAAGCCTCATCCAATGACATAACTGAGAGTCCAAGACATGAACAATCAAGTTATATAGCTTGTTCCTGTCTTTTGCATTCACATCATCCAATACCCCAACGAACAAAATGGCACATACAAGAAATCAAAGATGTACCTGTATTTTACTTTGACTGAGATGGAATCATCCCTGTTTTCCTTGCATATGCAAAGATCCCTCCAGCCTCAATGACTGGCCCAGCATCTCCAATGGGCTTTAGTTTATACTCTTTTCCGGTGGTATGATTGATCAAACGGCTCTCACCCAACTCAATTGTCACCACATCCCCAGTCCTACACTCCTCACATATTCTCACTTCTGATTCTAGTGGATAAACTTCCCCAGTTGCTACAGAATTCCTGAAAAATATTCTTGCATACGATTCAGCCACAACTGCCTTTGCCCCTGCAGCTCCAAGTGCAACAGGTGCATGCTCACGCGAGGACCCACAGCCAAAGTTAGCACCACCTATCACGATGGAGTATTTGGTCTTAGTCTCATTTGGTTCAATAAAACGTGTAGCATATGATGAAGGGAGGCCAATAAGAGCATATGAGCCCAATTTCTCATACTCATCTGGGTTTGAAGGAACCAACGTAAGGTATTCAGCAGGAATTATTTGGTCTGTGTCAATATTATCACCAACAACGTAACAAAGGCCATGAAAGGTTGTAGTTGAGGTGTCAGAAGGAATGGAAGAGGGGGTGGAGGTGGCCTGTGGCGCAATGGTGATCGCACGTGCGCCATGTGGGGTGAAGCTAGAATTTAGGGGTTTGACAGTCAAAGACGAGAAGGTGGGAACTTTGATGGAATGAGGGGAGAGAGAAGGTCCGGAGACTCTGGTTTTTGATGCTGAAGAGGTGAAGGTGGATGAGTATGAAACATGAGACAAAGAGACAGCCATTATTAGATTAATACGTCTAATACAAAGGCAGCAATATGTTGGAATTTTGGCCTAGTGTTATGCTTGATGCCAACTTCAACTTTCACCAGGTAACGGAAAGCAATATTCTGTGAAGTAGAGCTTTCTATTAGGCAAGGATTTTATGAAAGAAACTATTAGTATAATTAGACAGTAAATTCAAAAATAAATTCCATATACCATTGTATACATAATAATACATGCATAGAAATTTATAAACACTCATTAAAATTTAAATGACAGCCGATATATACAGATATATTAAAAACAAATGCTTTCCACATGTGAAACAATAAACAAACAGAATACTCTATTGAGATTATAAAACACAATTGATTAGTATTTCTTTTCTTTTCCCGCAAAAAGTAAACCTAGAGCGTCATTCACATAAAGCACCTTATCTGACAATAAATCAGTTTGGTTTTTTTCCAATCCCTTCTCCCTGCCGAGAAGATAGGAAAGAAATTTCAACCCCATACTTCAGTTGAATAGTTCAGTGTCAAATTCATATTTGTAACGTTGGTTCAGTTCGATGATATCAAGAAATTGATCTAATTTAACCCCCCTCTCCCCCCCCCCAACACACAAAAGTTCATGGAGCTTTAAACATATTTTGAAAAATTCACTTACCATGTAATTCTCAATATCATTATTTTATTCTATACCCTATACCCTATCAAGATCCAAGTCAAGAAATGATTCAATTAGAGGCACGAAATTTGATTCAATCCCATCAAAAAATTGTAACCCAGTCAAAGTTCATCAGTATCAAAAGGTAAAGAAAAGGGCAAGGGAAAAAAGGAAAAAAAAAGAGGTAACAGCAAAACAGGAAATGGGGGGAAATGTTAAATTGGGAATTAGGAAAATTGTCTATAAAACCCAGATTCAATAAATTCTATACTGTTCGAAAACCCTAAGTCCATGTTATATCCGGCCAATTCCAATGTAAAGCTACCACAATTTTAAAGATAAAAACGTAGTAATAAGCGAGATTTCAACGAGATTATACCACCATAAAGAAGCATGTGAAAGAAATAGAGAAAAGAGAGGGAGGAAGAAGAGTAAAGGAAAGGAAATATACCTCTGATAGGGGGGAAATGTGAGCAGCAGTGAGGTCAGTCAATGGCGGCTCTAAAATGCTTCCAAGTGCATTGCTGAAAATGTAAGGATACATGTGTTTATAAATGAATTTTAAAAAGTTTCCTTTGAGTTTGCTTCGTCTCTTAACGTAAATGACTGGCTCTCTGATAGTGGGACCGGTTATTCGGGCACAAATATAATTAAAAAAAGAGTAAATTACACCCAAGGTTACCGACTATTAGTAAGTTTACGTTTTAATCTCTCAACTATAAAATGTTACAAAATGGTTACGTAATCATTCAAAAGTTTTCATTCAAGTCATTGAGCCATTAAAAAAAAAGGGTAAAGTATCATTCAAAAGTTTTCATTTAAGTCATTAGGCCATCAAAAAAAGGGTAAAGTTTTTATGGGTAAAGTACAAAAATAGTAACTAAACTATTGCCCGCGTTCTATTTTGGTCACTGAACTTTTAATTTTTTCTATTTAGTTACTAAACTATTCAAAATCAAATTTTTTAGTCACTGAACGTTAAGAGTCGTTTAAAATTTGATGGAAGTACTGACATGGGTTTTTTATTGGCTTAATAATAAATTTAACCCTCTAATAATTACAAATTCTATCAATTTGATCCTAAATATAAAAAAATCAATAAATTTAACCCTTAATGTTTATAAAATTTGTCATTTTATCCTCTAAAATGATTTATTCCCCTTATTGTCCAATCAGATCAAGCCACAACAATCAATCAAATGTTCAGTCAGCCACGGTAGCATCCAACTCAATTTGAGGCATCGCAGCTCATATGACCTCCATTAATGATCTCACCTCCAATTTCTCCACTTATTTTCATCTCATCAAAATAAAAGACAACACCTTCCTCTTTAGTATAATTTAATTTGAATTTTTAATCAAATTTGTAGTTATTTTAAGATTTCCTTCATTGATCAACCCTACCAAATTTACTATTTTAAGAAAATGTGAATTTAATTAAAATTTAAAAGAAATTAATATAATTTGCTCATTTTTATCAAAAACATCAATTTAATTTTTGATAATTGCATCATACTTTATAAGGAAGAAATAAAGTAAATTAATGTCGGTAGTTAGGTATTGATGTGTGCGCATATATATTTATATAATATTGTGGGTTTGTTTAAGGGTAAATTACAGCAACAGTCACTCAACTTTGGGGTAGCTGACAAAATAGTCACTTAAGTTTCATTTCAGTCACTCAACTTTAAAAAAATAACAAAACAGTCCTTTTAACCATTTTTCGTTATAGATGTAACGGAAAAATGACATGGAATTTAACGGTGGTAAGCTGTAATTTTAACAGTCCTTTTTAACCCTAAACAGCCCTGGGCAGTAGAAGAAAAAGAGAAAAAGAAGAATAGGAGAAGAAACAGAGAAGAAAAAGAAGAGGAGGAGAAGAAGAATTAAGAGAAAATGGAAGGAGATGAGACTAGTGCTCAATTTAGTTTTTACTGGAGCCATCCTGCATGTATCATGCATGATTATTCCTAATAAATAATAACTGCTAGTTACTAATGTTTTCTGTCTTCACAAGGTGCAACGTTACTCAATCTTTGATTCATGTTTGTTCTGAAAGAGTGAAGGAAAGGAATATGAGAAAAAAAATGAAGGGATACATAAAAATGGAATTAATTTTCTTTACTAGATTTGATAATTTTTATTAGTTTCTTATCAACTTTACATAGGCATTCAAACAAGAAATGAAATATTATCCTGTTTATTTTTCATTTTTCTCCACTTCTCCATTTTCCTTCCTACTTCTTTTTCTTCACATTTCCTAATATCTAATCTGTAGAAAATATTGTAAAGATCTTTGGCGCTCTTCTTGCATTAATTTCTCCTTTTTCAATGATTGATTTACATATAATAATAATTAGCTGATACAAATTCTACCATTGTAGGTTCCTCAAAGGCTCAAGGACAGGGTGAACTAGATGCTACACCTAGTGAAGTCTTGGCTATGTCTACTACACAAACAAAATCAAAGGTACAAATGAGGCAAACAACAAGTGTGTCATCAGGAGAAGATTTAGATGATGATGAACATAGAGATACTAAAACTACTGACAACATTGATCCGGCTGATGCAAAACGTGCAATGAGGTAATCATGTTTTCTATTTTTTACTTATATTATTGATTGATTTGAGGAGTTTGAAATGCTTTCTGTTATTTATTCTCTTTCACCTAACATGTTTGATTTCCTTTTCTCTTCTTTTTATCCTAATTAAAAAGACTAGCATCTCTTTTAAGTAATAGCTATAAGAACTAATTTCTTATCTTCAAAAAGATCAAATATTTATTTTGCAAATAGAGCTTGAACTTACAATTCTATACCTCTTAATCGAACATAGTTCTGTTTTCTTTTTCAAGAATTAACCTCAGCTCTTGGCTCAGGGATTTTTCTTTTTGTGTTTTCTTAAGTCTTCTTCTTTGTCACATTTTCCTTCTTCATTTGTAGCTCCTTCTTCTACTGCTTCATCTTCTTCTTCTTCTTCCTCTGCTTCTTTTCCACTGGTTCATAGTAATCCCATGGTCTTTCAGGGATGCGGATGGCTTCTTTTCCACTGGTTCATAGTAATCCCATCGTCTTTCAGGGATGCGGATGGCTTGGGGTTGTTCAACAACTGTTGTTGTGGCTCTGATTTGTAGCCATTATTTTGTTGTGGGAGAAAGAAGATGAAGAGAAATGATAGAAGAGCAAGAAAAAATAAAAGCAGCATAAAGAGAAAGAGGTTAAGGGAGAAGAAGATGAAAAGAAAGATGAGAAGAAAAAGAAGAAAAATCATTCTGACCAATCATCTTTTCTTTTTTGTTTGACCCTTTGACTATTTGTCCTACGTGGCAAGTTAACTGGCCATATGAGCTAGTTAACTTGCCATGTCAGCGCTCCCGTTAACCTCCTAACAGAAACTGTTAATCAGTGACTATTTTTTCACTTTTTCATAACGTTAGTGATTGTTTTGTAACTTTTCGAAAGTTGAGTGACTGAAATGAAACCTAGGTGACTGTTTTGTCAGCTATCCCAAAGTTGCGTGACTGTTGGTGTAATTTACCCTTTGTTTAATTTGAAGGAAGTAGTTTCAACTAGGGCAAAAATATTTGTTCCCTCAAAAGTTTCTCAAGTTTGCAAACAGTCTTTTGATTATGGAACTGATGGCGACCAAATAAGAAATTATTTTTGGTTCGAAATTAAATTGTATATTTTTATGATTGTAAAAATATAATTTCACTATTTTAATAGTTTATATATTTATAATCTTTAAAAGTTTAAATCAATTTTTTTATCATTTTTAAGGATAAAATATATTTTTACCATTACTAATTTAAAATTTTATCATAGCCGCTGAGATGGACCACTTTCATTCCTCTTATTTTCCCTTGGTTTGTTTCCCTGTACATACCACATTTTCTTTTCTTCCTTTGTTTAGCTTATGCTACTTGGACTTGAGGTGAGGGTTGGATACGGGAATATGATTGACATAATTTTACTCATTTTTTGAAAAAAAATATATATTAGAAGGATAAAATGATAAATTTTGTAAACATTGAGAGCTAAGTTTGTTGAATTTCTTATATTTAAGATCAAATTGATAGAATGTGTTATTAGAGGGCTATTAATGTTTACAAAAAGAAAAAAAAGAAAAAAAAAGCTCATGTTAGCACTTCCGTTAAATTTCAAACGACAATTAATGTTCGATGAACAAAAAAAATGATTTCAAATATTTTAGTGACTAAATCAGAAAAATTAAAAGTTCAGTGACCAAAATAGAACATAGGTAATTGTTTAGTGACCATTTCTATACTTTACCGTTAAAAAACTAAACTATACCCAATGTCACTAAACTATTAAGTTTATGTTTTGGTCACTTAATTTCAAAAAGTTACAAAATGGTCAATTAATTATTCAAAAATTTTCATTTAAGTCACCAAACTATTTGAAAGTTTTTATTTAAATCACTAGACTATTTTTTTTTAAATCCAACTAGTGAACTCCAAGCAACAATTCGACAATTGGTACGGTGAATTAGTACTCATCGATGAGTAGAAGAACATACCTTAGATCCAAGTCGATTTGACAATTAGTGTTGGAGACCAAATAATACAGCTATTTGGATTTTGGTTTGCAAATTCGTGACTTCAATGCTATTTCATGAAAAAAAAAACTAAACAGTAAAAGAGAAGGGGAATGAGAGAGCCCTTGATTGATGCATGCAGTGCGAACAAAGAAGGCCATACAACAATGATTTTAATAGCTTAGTGACTTAAATTAAAACTTTCAAATAGTTCAGTGAGCATTTTGTAATTTTTTGAAGTTAAATGGCTAAAACGTAAATTTACTAATAGTTTAGTGACTTTGGATATGGTTTACCCTTAAAAAATTAAATTATGGTATAATTACGATGTAAGTGAACATATATATACCTAAAAAAGGTTAATGTAAAAAAAAAAAAACAAAGGAGTGTTCAGCTAAAATGATAAACTTGATACGCTAAAAATCTTGCTAATTTAGGTTTAAATCCCATAATGTGTGTTTTTCTAAAGTTTATATATAAATTTAAAAAATAATATACACCCTAATAGTAATTTTCTTTACTTTCTAAAAGGAAATAGAATTTGGTAATTTTACAACTGAGTTAAGACTCTATTAATGTGTAACATCAATTCAATCAAACACTTAAATTGTAAAATTTACATGAACAATACCTTGAATAGTCATTTCCTATATTAGTTGATTAATGTTTGTTTACTTATATCTATTAACTTTTCAACAAAACTCTTCATTAATCGGTCTAAATCTGTAATACCCTGAAAATTTTTACAGTAAGATATTATCCTTGATATAGTAAAATAAGGAAATAAAGTGACAAAAAGGGAAATTTTGAGTTATGTCAATATTGAGAAGTATATTATGATATATTAATTCAAGAAAGGACTAAATTGTAAAAGTGAGAAAAGTTTTGTTGCACAAGAGTAAATATTCATAATTTGAGGGGTTAAAGTGTAAATATGAAAAAGTTAAAGGACCAATAATGTAAATAATTTAAGAGTGGAATGATCTAGAAACTAAGGAAAATGGATGAATTAGGACCAAATTGAATAGATGAAGAACTATGAGGGACTAAATTGCTATTTTACCAAATTAAATGATGACTCAAGGATGGAATTTTAAAAGATAATGAAGGGAAAAATGTTCAATTGGAAGAGAGAGAAATCTAGAAAGTAGTAATGATGCTAGAGATATTTTGATATTTTATAATTATTTAATTAGATAAATATTATTTTATTAATACTTTAATAAGATATTTTATTATTATTTTATTAGTATATAAAGAAAGAAAGATGAGAAATTCTCATCCATATTTTCCCATGCACTAATGTGAGAGAAAGAGAGGAAGAAAGAAAGTTTTGCTTTCTTTACAATTTGGTCCTTTTACCAAAAAATTCACCATTTTCACCCAAAAATCAAATGAATTTCCATAGCTACCAAGAGACAAAAATGTTAAGGAGAGCATGGGGAGTTAGAATATCAAGTTGGATTCAAGAAATAGAAGCTGGAGGAGAGAGAAAATCAAGTTAAAGATTAGTATCAATAGAACAAGGTAAGTATATCAAGATTTCAATATGTTTTTAAGTTTGTTATTATTGACAAAGCATGGAAATAATGTTATAGTAGAGTTTTCTTACATAAGGTCCTATGTTTTTGATATGTTAGTGAAGAGAAAATAAGAGAAAGTGATGAGAAATGGTGTAGAAAAAGAAAATAAGGGTGTTATAACATGGTAATTAATAGCTTGCACAAAAACAGTTTGGACAGCAGCAGTAGACTAACTTTAAAAAATCACCATAAATTTTATAAATCGAATTAGAAGATGAAAAAATATGGAATTAAATATTATTGAGTATAGTTTCTCATAGAAGAAATAGTGTAAGCAATGGAGTTGTAAATTTTGAGATATAATGAATTTTGTGAGACAAGGTCAGAATGAATTCGGGTTCCCCTGTTCTGACTTTGAAAAATCATAAAAAATTGAATAAAAATAATTATGGGCTTAAATTTATATTTCTAAAATCCTAAATGAGTCTATTTTTAATATAAATAAACAATAACATCATTTTAATCCTGTATGAGGAGATAATTATTTTTTGGTGAAGAGGGGTCAGAACTGTCAGACAGTAGAACAGGGGTAACTTTAAAGAATAAACATACTTATTGGCTAAACCAAAAATTCTGAAATTTTTATGGTAAGAATATATATGAGTCTAGATTCAGGAAAAATTATCGTATATTAATTTGGAGTTCTATAGATCCAGATATAAATAATTTAGTGACTATGATGCAGATAGACAACTTGAATATTCATAAAAGTAAATAATAAAAATTATGGATAATGTTACTTACAAGTGTGTTATCTACATTAAGAATGTGGAATGGAGAGGAGGAGGAGGAAAAATATGTATGAATATTCATCTGGCATGGCTAATTTGCATATTTTAGGCTCAGGGACTAAATTGAATAAAAGTAAAACTTTATGGGCACTTTTGTAAACATGTCAGAAATAACAAAATTGCATGAAATGGATTATTTTATTATTTAAATTACAAAATTGAATGAAATTATTAATTTAGTTCAAGATCGGGGGAAAACTTGTTTTAGGGATTAAATTGAAAAGTGTTGAAATTATGAAAAAAAATCTGATATTTTATAGAATTCATGGATTGTTATCAATATATATGAGAAAAATAGCTGGAAATAAGGATTAAATTGCAAGAATTTTATTTTCCTGACCCTAAGGACGAAATCGTCATTAATTAAAAGTTTAGGGGCAAAATGATAATTTTGCCTAGAGCATTAATGAAATGCATTAGAATATGAAATGAATGAAAATGATGATCAAATTTATTTATAAAGATCCGGACGACTCAAATATGAGACTTGATCGTGGAAAAGAAAAGATATCAGATTAATGAAATTATAAACACAAACAAGCAATGAGGTAAGTTCGTGTAACTTGAATTATATTCTTAAATGCTTGAGATTGTATGTTATTTATGTGAATATGATTTGAATGTTCATTGTATGAAAATTTATGAAACATTGATAAATTTGATAAAAGGAGAAGAAATCTCAGTTGAATGAAAGGAAAATTCGATGGATCTCTGAAAAAAAATTGACGGTAAAAAGGATCTAGCCCGGATGGGTGATCCTATCCTGATATAGCCCTCCCGAAGAATATGTGTAAAAAGGATCTAGCCCGGACGGGTGATCCTATTCTAATATAGCCCTCCCGAAGAATACGTGTAAAATGGATTTAGCCCAGACGAGTAATCCGAATTAGGGTCTGAATTTAGCCTGGACTGGTAATTCAGATCCAAGCTCATTAGAGTAATTGTCGTTGCAGGGGATTTAGCCTAGACTGGTAATCCCACTGTAAGGATGAGGTTCGCGGGAGTGTGTTCTCTAATATGAAATGTGTAAGACCATGGTTGAAAGATACCATGGCAACCTGTGTGTAAGACCATGGTTGAAAGATACCATGGCAACCTGATATGAAATGTGTAAGACCATGGTTGAAAGATACCATGGCAACCTGATATGAGATGTGTAAGACCATGGTTGAAAGATACCATGGCAACGTGACAGGAAAATAATAAGACCATGGTTGAAAGATACCATGGCAACATGACAGAAAATGAGTAAGACCATAGTTGAAAGACACTATGGCATCACGTCAAAGATAAATAAGACCGTGGATGGGAGACGTTATAACATCTGTTGAACAATTGATATTCAGGTAAAATGTATCAAATGACGAATGGTTATATGAAATGGTTGTGTGAAATGTTTACAAGAACTGGTCATATAGAAATATATGTACAAAAGCGTTGTATGAAATAATTATGAAAATGGATAAACGAAATAAGTATAAGTACATGGAATATAATTTATGTTAAGTTTGATATAAGCTATTACCAGAATAAATATACATAAAATATATGGAAATGATGAAGCATAAAATATTGATATAATGAAATGAATGATATATGCTTGTGAAGAAACAGTAAGAGCATGATATGTTTCATGACATGTACATATATGATTATCTTTGATATGTTGATACAAGGAAATTATGTAATTGAGACTATTATTAAACTCAAGTGCGACATGTCGAGAAAATAGATATATCAATTGTAGCACCCCAAACCCGGCCCAGAAGTTATGGCCAGATCCGGCATGCCATATCAAAAACGTAAAAAAAAAATTCCATTCTAAGTCCAGAAAATCGTACTTGATGTTCAAAAGATTAATTCATTAAAGGTTAAAGTGAATGGAAGTTGTGCACCAGGTAGGAAACCGGAAAAGAGGTGGTGAGTCTATCGGACTGCTTAAGTACCAAGCTCCCTTCGGATCCAATCCTAGACATGCATACCGCCATTGCCACACCTTAACGTCATGGATATTTCTAGGAAACGGATTTGATTAAGTCATTTTTAGGAAAAGTGATTAATTTTGGAAAATACTTTCATTGCGGAAGCTTTGCTTGCTGTCGTGTTATTTTGAAATCAATTGTTGTTTTTGAAAGCGCGCCCTAAAGCTATCCAATTTCAACAGTTAAAATAAGTATTACCTATCTTAGTAATACATATTAAAACCATAAAAAATAATTAAGCGGCCTTATTACATTTAAAAGCCCCAAAACTTCAAACGTAAATAAAAGGATGTCCAGTTCACCAGAAGAAAATCAAACTTTCAGAACGGGTGGCCACTCCGAATTCCCTCACAGCTCCAAGCCCACTATGGTTGGGGATTTCCTGCGTGGATGAAAATAAAAGGGGTGAGTTTGGGGAAACTCAGTGTGTAAGAAAAACCCATTCAAAGCCCAAGTCAGCTCAAGCCTATTGAGCCTAAGCCCATTCAGGTAACAGTGGTACTGGGCCAGAGCCCTTTTCAGATTACAATAAACTGGGCCTTAGCCCCTTATTCAGACAATAGTATGGCCCATAGGCCCATTTCAAAATACATGCAACATCAATAACATATGCAAGCCCATTTGGGGAGACTACTCAACTCACCAACCACTACACTCCACCCATACCAGCCATACACTCCATGTGGGGAATAGCTCAACCCACCCAGCCCAACACTCCACAGTTGCAGCCTTGCTGCTCAGTTAACAGTAAATTGAGGCAAAGCCTCCAGTACGTGGACAAGCCACTTTCAGTACTTCCTCCGTCAATATCCCAGTCCCATGCATCAGATAATAACAACATGGCATGCAGTAAATAACAACAGTCAAACATGCATTTAGGTCAATTTAACCCTAGGGGTATTTCGATAATTTATCTCTTAGGTGTAAAACTATAAATTTTCCACTTTTAAAGGTATTTCAGTAATTTATCTATTTTAGGGTTTTTCAGGCATATTCCTACTTTTCACGTACTAACAGAATCACGTATCGAGGGTTCTTACCGAATTGGGCCCGTTGGCCCATCATTCCAATTTTGGCCCACTAAGCCCAAAAATATCGAGGGCTCAGAAATCATGCACTTTGCAGTCCAAACATTGCAGCTTACCAAAAACATTAATCGATTTACCTCACGAGCATTCGCACACTCGCAAATCTACAAAATACCAGTTTTTGGCATTTCGGCTTTTCGGCTTTTGCCGATCTAGACTAAGAAAGAGGGTGTTAGTTACACACCTGTTTGCGACGATATGCTGACGAGATCCACACACACGAACTGCCTACAATTGGATTACTAACACGTTAATCTAACTATTCAAACACGAACTACATATTAACCCCTTACAATATTCGGCCAACCACACCTACAGATCATAGTAAGCTTATAAGAAATCAATAAGCAACTCATTAACAAATTTTTGTCAATGTTTACCACATAATCATAATTTCACTGCAAGCTGTCTTCCTGAGCAACAGTCACTAAATTATTTATAACTGGAGCTACAAAACTCCAAATCAAGTTCCGTTAATTTTCCCTGAAAATAGACTCATATATATTCTATCCATAAAATTTTCAGAATTTTTGATTTAGCCAATCAATACCAGATTTTTCTAAAAGTTTCCCATGTTTTTCTGTTTGACTAATCTGACCACTCTTCATTACGAATCAAATTTCTCATTGTACAGAATTCAAAATATGTTCTTGTTTATTTCATTAGAAACTAGACTCAATAAGCTTTAATTACATAATTTATTCAGCTTCTAATTCATCTCCCACAATTTATGGTGATTTTCCAAAGTCACGTTACTGCTGCTGTCCCAAGCAGATTTATTACCAAATCACTCTTTCACACATACCTTGCATGCATGTTATTTAAACATGTATATCACCAATCAATCATCACATATCTATGATTTTACTTAAGTATAATCTCCATTTCATCATTTTAAAGCACAACATGTTAGCTGATTTTTCCCTTTAACATCTAAGGCACATGCATGCTCATTTGTTTGGCTCAACTTCACCTATCTTCCATTTTTCATCAAAAGAACATGAAACAACAACCATTTCCTTCATTTTAATTCATGACTAAATGCTTACAACACAACTAAAAATCAAAATATACTTCAAGAGTTAAGGTAGAATCAAGAAGAACTCATGAACCTCAAAATAGAAGTAAGGTACCAAGAACTTACCTTCAATTTTCCTCCTCCTAATGACCGAATACTCAAGAGCTTTCTCCTCTCCTTTCTCTTCTCTAACTTTCAGCTATGATGAACAAAGATGGACAAAACTTTGTTCTTTTCACCCCTTTTTCTTTTAATAAAACTTCATATTTCATCCATTTAATTCTTTAATACAAAAGACATGAAATTCTTATCATGAAACATTTACCTAACCCATTATCATGGAACATTTACCTAACCTATTATCAATTTGTATCAATTTGTACCATAAATTATGGATATCAAATGCACATTTTGTCTACAACAACATGATGGCTGGCCACTTCATGTAAAATGGGAGGTTTGTCATGCAAATCCTCCTATTTTGCACTCCTATTTATTTGGCCACTTCAATTTAGCCTATAGCATTTTCAAACATTTTCACATAGGTTCTATTTCATAATTTCACCCCCTTTTTGTTATGGAACAAAAATTAACTAAAATTGTCGGGTTTTATCTTAAGTTTGGGCTTTCTAGAGGCCCACTAACATAATTAAACCTATGCCAACACTCACAGGATTCCCGAAAATTGGGGCGTTACATCAATGTTGAATTTATATGAGATATGTGCAAGTATACTAACAATGTTGTTGT
Organism: Gossypium hirsutum; assembly: GCF_007990345.1. NCBI lineage: Eukaryota > Viridiplantae > Streptophyta > Magnoliopsida > Malvales > Malvaceae > Gossypium > Gossypium hirsutum. The sequence continues at coordinate 83,829,448 of NC_053427.1, forward strand.
TTGATGCTTATACAAGTGCCAAACTGTTGATTGAATGGTAATATATTTATTTTATATGATGCATTGAATCGGTAAGTATTTTAATTTTTTTAAGTGATCTGCAAATGGTAGTAATGCTCCGAAACCCTGTTCTGTCAGCGAATACGGGTTAGGGGTGTTACAAAATCTCTTCATTCATTTCCTCTCCTCTATATAAAGCCAAGTTAAGAGACTTCCAAAACACATCATAAAAAAAACCATCAATATAAAAAATTCATTCTAAATTCATTCCTCTTAGTGATAGAGAAAGGTAAGATTGTGTTCGATTGATCACTTTGTTGTGCTACTACTGTGATCGTTTGTTGTTGTATCTTGGGAGACAGACATCCAACGTTACTCAAAACACCGAGGAGAGATTGAATCTATATTAAGGAAACTATTCATACAGGCCTCAACAAAATTCTTCTTCTAATTTTTAACTCTGTCTGATTATAGGTATTCTGTTGTGCTACTTCTATTGCATTGTATTGCATTATTATTGTTACTAACATATTAATACTACACACGATATTATATTTTCTTACAATCTTAAGACAAAAGATTTTTTGTAGTTTTAATCTAAGGCTATAGATTATCATCATAATTTATTTAGGTTGGTTTATACTTCTATTTAAAATTTTAATTTATTTATAGATTCTGGTCCTTCATTCTGAATACAGAAAAATGTCTCATACGTCAAATAACTCATCTAATTCAAAGGTTGAGGCTATTGTCACTACTTAGACTCAAGTTGTGAGCCAAATGTTACTTATGACTATGAGTCACAATAAAAAGCCTGCGAAATCCACTGGAGAGAATTTTAAAACATGGCAACAGAAAATGTTGTTCTATTTGACCATGTTGAATATGACAAAATTTTGAAAGATGATCCTCCTATTTTTAGAGAGAATGAAGAAGATGCTATTACCGTCTTCAACATTGCCGAAGCATGAAACAACTCTGATTTCCTATGCCGTAACTACATTTTGAACGGTTTATCTGATGAAATTTATGAAGTATACAGTATTAAGAAAACAAATAAGGAATTATGGGAATCAAAACTGAAGATGTTGGTGCCAATAAATGCTTAGTTACCGAGTTTTTAAACTTTATAATGGTTGATTCTAAAGCTGTTGTAAATCAAGTACAGGAATTCCAACTGACTATTCATGGCATTCTCATAGAAAGGATGGTTATAAGTGAATCATTTCAAGTGACAGCCGTTATTGAAAAACTTTCCCCTAATTGGAATGTCTTCAAGAACTATCTTAAGCATAAAAGAAATGTAATGACTGTGAAAGATCTGATTGTCAGACTTTAAATGGAAGAAGACAATCGAGGTGCGGCAAAAAGACTAAACAAAGCAATCCTAACTTTGCTAAGGCAAATGTAGTGGAAGTCAATAAGGGCTCTAAGAAAAGAAAACATTCTTAGACTGGTCTAAACTAGGACCAAAAGTCGGTGTCTTCAAGAAGCTAAAATTTCAAGGAAAATGTTTTAATTGCAAAAAGATGAGACACAAGTCATCTGATTGTAAGTTTCCAAAAAGAGTTAGAACAAACGAGGCCAACGCTGTGGAAAATATTACTAATGAAGTATTTGATCTTGACCTTTACGCTGTAATTTCTAAAGTCAACTTGGTTGATTCAAATCTAAGAGAATGATGGCTTGATACTAGTGTCACACATTATATTTGTTGTGACAAGGACACCTTTGATGAGTTGGTTCCTTGTGAGAAAGGGGAGAAGCTCTATACGGGTAACGCTGCAACTTCCAAGATTAAGGGGAAAAGCACTGTGATTTTAAAGCTGACTTCTGGCAAAAATTTGAAACTTCAAAATGTGTTGTATATGCCTAACATATGCAAGAACCTTATCTTTAGGACCCTCTTAAATATGCATGGCTTTAGGATGATATTTGAATCCTAAAAGTTAGTTTTGTCAAAAGGGGGAACGTTTGTGGGAAGGAAATATGTATTAAATTATATGTGGAAACTCAATACTATCTCTGTAAAAGCCAATACTATGAATAAGAATGATGCCAAGTTAGGAGACTTCCAAAACACATCATACAAAACCATCAATATAAAAAAATCATTCTAAATTCATTCTTCTTGGTGATAGAGGAAGGCAAGATTGTGTTCGATCGATCACTGTTGTTGTGCTCAAGATTGTGTTCGATTGATCACTGTTGTTATTGTAACAACCTAATTTTCAGTGGTGTCGGAACAGTGATTCGAGATCATTAAATCCGACAAATGAGTAGGAAATATTATTAATTTATTGAGTATGAGTTAAATGTGAAGTTAGGAAAAATTTTGAAATAGTGAATAGTGTACTAAAAATAAATATTAAAATAATTAGAATAGAAAACGAGGTATCGAGACCTCGAGAATTTTAAATCGAGCCATAAATATTTTTATAAATATTTATGGAGTGTTAATAAGTTAGTATTAAAATCTCGTCAAGAAATTTTAAAATTCTGATAGTTAATTGAATAAAAAAGACTAAATTGTATCAAATGCAAAATTGTGGGAAATGATTAAATAGCTTAAATGATAAAAGAAAGAGGGTTTAAAAGGAAAATAGACCCATGGTCTATTTGGGCTGGACGGCAAGGGCATGAAATCAGCAAGAAAATAAGGAGAATTAAGGGTAAAATTGGAAAATTACAAAATTTACCTAATAAAGCTAGGACTAAAGTGGAATTATCTAGATTTCTCTTTATTTTCTGCATTCTCATCAGCAAAAACGCCATGGAAGAGTTCCCTTAAGCTGGTTTTTCAAATTTTTACTTCAATTAAGTTTAATTCTTGATTATTTCTTGAAATTTTTGTGTTTTTGTGACTTTTACAACTAGGTAGCTCGGGTCGGGCATGCCCTTTCTTCTATTCTTTCTCGTCCACGAAGCCGGGGGTCCACTTGTTGAATTCATTGGTTTTTGATTCTGTGAAAGAAATTGAAAGTTGATATGAATATGTGCTAGAAGTATATGATGATTTGGCATGGAATTAGAGCTTTAAATTGTTTATTTGCTGATTTTATTGAAAGAATTGAATAGAAAGTGAATGTTTGGGACTTAATTGTAAAAGAGTTTGAAGTTAGAGTTTTATGTGAAAATTATGAATTTCAATAGTTATGAAATAACTTATAATGTCTAGGAAAAGTATTAATTGAGAAAATTATCTTAATTGAGGGTTTAATTGAGTAAGGACTGAATTGTATGAATTGTGAAATTTGGGGCAAAATGGAAATCAACATTTTGCACTAAAACTGTTTTGGACAGCAGCAGTAGTCTAACTTTGAAAAATCACAAAAAAATGTATAAATGGAATTATAGGATTAATAAAATATGAAATTAAAGCTTATTGAGTCTAGTTTCTTATAGAAGAAATGGTGTAAGCAATGGAATTGTAAATCATAAGATATGATAAATTTTGTAAGACAAGGTTAGAATGATTTCGGGTTCCCCTGTTCTGACTTTGTAAAATTATCAAAAATTGGATAAAAAAATTAGGGGCTTAAATTTATATGCTTAGAATTCTGAATGAGTCTATTTTCAAGAGAAACAAACAGGAACATCATTCGAATCCTGTACGAGGAGAAAATTAATTTTTAGTAAAGAAGGGTCAGAACTGTCAGACAGCAGAACAGGGGAGACTTCAATGAATAAACTGTATTAATTGCCCAACCAAAAATTATGAAATTTTTATGGCAAGAATACATATGAGTCTAGTTTTTGGGAAATTTTATGGAACTTAAGTTGGAGTTCTGTAGCTCAAGATAAAAATAATTTAGTGACTATGACACGGATGAATAGCTTGGATATTCACATAAGTAAATAGTGAAAATTATGGATAATGTTACTTACAAGTGTGTTATTTATACTAAGGATGTGGATGGAGAGGAGGAGGAAAAATATACATATATATATATATATATAAATGACTCGTGTATAAATTGATCACATGCCCGATTATAATTGATAAGTGTTGAATTAGAAATGATATAATGTTTTATTTGGAATATTTATTATGAAACTATGATTATCGTTATAATACAAAAATTGAACTTCTGAGTTTATATGGCTAAATTTTAATGATCATTTGTTAATTTTATGAATTTCATGATGTGTTATTTCATATGTATTGATGATAAAATCGTGAATAATTTAAAAGCATGAAAATTGAATAAATGATCAAATTGAGCACTTCAGTTCAATGACAAGATGAATTGACGGAAAAGACCGTGGTTGGTCCATGGCAAAGTGTGAAACGTAGGTATGGTATCATCCATACCGAGTTGTGAAACGTAGGTATGGTATTAACCATACCAAGTTGTGAAACGTAGGTATGGTATTAACCATACCGAGTTGTGAAACATTGGTATGGTATTAACCATACTGAGCTGTGAAACATAGGTATGGTATTTCCATACCGAGCTATGAAACGTAGGTATCGCGTCGTCCATACTGAGCTATGATACGTAGGTATGGCATCGTCCATACTGAGTTATGAAATATAGGTATGGTATTTTCCATACCGGGTATGAAAAGTAGGTATGGTGTTTTCCATACCGAGTTGTGAAACGTAGGTATGGTATTTCAATGAGGAAAACCATACTGAGTTGTGAATCGTGGCACTGAGAAACGACATACTCAATTTCGTAAGACGTTTCCTAATTTGATAATAAGTAATTTGATCAGTGAAAATGGTAGCTCCGGCTACCTGATCAGTCAATAGTGGTAGCTTCAGCTATACGTGACAAGTGATTTCTGTGTAAGACCATATCTAGGATATGGCATAGGTGTGATATATGTATAAGATATAAGACCATAGCTGAGCTACGGCATTCTAGTGAAAATACCATAGCTATGCTATGGCATCAGTGATTATTAGTGAAATTCAGTTGCATACCGGTACAGACCAAATCCGTAAGATGTTCACTAATTTGAAGAAGTTTGGTAAGTATTACATGGAATTATGTGACATAAGGAAATACGAGTTGATGAGACATGAGCATAAAACTTGGTTGATGAATGAGTTCATTTGTGATTATATAGTTTTACGCCTTGAGTGTATTATCCGTATGAATTGGTATTCCAAATGATTAATGAGAAAACTTCTAGTATGAAATAATCTAAGTTCGAAATGAAATATCATGAAAACGTACTTGAAATACATTGTTATGTCTTGTATATGCTATTTGAATTCATAAATGTGGAAAGTAAACGTATGTGGAAATATGAGATGATGATATCTGTACATGGAATTTATTGATGAATACGTACATCCAAATTTATATGATAGATTTTAGTGAACATTGAAATTGGGCTCAATAAGTGATTTGGTAATTTAAATCGTGATTGGCAGGAAGAGTTAGTAAATTACATATTTATGAATTGTTACACGTATTTGTCTGAAATACGAGGAAGTGATAGTAATTTATACATGGAAATATGAAACTATGATATATATAAAAACATGGAATATGTTTGATAAATGTGTTCATTCATAATTATGGAATTATGTACCTCATGTGTGCTATTTGCATAAAAATGATATTTCAAATACTTTGGTGAATAAAGCTTAAATATGAAATAGTATGAAATCGAGTCAAGTTGTTATGAAAATGTATTTAAATTATCTGTAAGTGTTTTGTGCTTCTCGATAATGCCTCGTACTCTATTCCGGCGACGGATACGGGTAGGGGATGTTACAGTTATGCTACTACTAATTGTTTATTGTTGTATCTTAGGAGACAGATGTCTAGCGTTACTCAAAACACTGAGGAGAGGTTGAATCTGTCTTAAGGAAACTATTTATACAGGCCTCAACAAAATTCTTCTTTTAATTTTCAACTTTGTTTGATTACAGGTATTGTGTTGTGTTACTGCTACTGCATTGTATTGCATTATTATTTTTAACATATTAATACTGCATATGATATTATATTTTCTTACAATACATCCCTAGAAAAATCAAAGTTAGACTGGGAAAAGATAACAATGTTTAATTAGAAGAAAAACCCGATTTAGTAGGGAACCCTTTGCCAAGTCGTGGCATGGCATATTACCTCGTTGGGACGTGGCGATGCTTCTTGTTGGGACATCGTTGTCGTGCCATCGTAACGTCTACTTTTCCTTGTCACGACATTGGCTCTATTTCATCCGAAATGCAAGGCACACTTCACAGCCACTGCTATCAAGTAGTAGTGCAACAACATCATACGTGCCATTGGGTCTATTTCTGTAACACCCTTATACCCGGTCCAATCGTACAGACCCCGTATAAAACTATTACATTTGGTGCCAAAACGGTTATGGCTAGATACTATTTAATTTAAAGATTTATACATAGTATTTTAACTAACCAACCATATTTGCAAACATACTTATAGTTTCTCTAATTCATTTCATATATACCAAGATAATTTAAGTAACCCAAAATAGATAGAATTTCAAGAGTTTACATTTTAGTCCCTAACACACAAAAACACATTTGATCTATCTATGTACATGCCATTTTAATTCAAAATATGGTACCTACTCTTGAAGCTCTTGAGGATGTGATAAGATCAGAGATCTCCTAGCCCGACTCTACCTCTTTGAGTCTAACTGTACCTACGCGTTAAAATAAACGCGTTAAGTCGGTGAAGGCTTAGTAAGCACAACATGTAACACCCCCAACCCTTATCCGTCCCCGGAACAGGATTACGGGGCATTATCAGTCAATACAGTTCAATTACGGACATTAATTAATATAATTGTTTACACTTATCCTAAATTTAATGTATCGTCCCTTTAATGGGCCCTCAAAGTCTATTATGAACAGTAAAATCAATTCGGGACTAATTTAAAATCACTACGAATTTTTTTCAAAATTTCAAAATTTTCCTACCCACAAGCCCGTGTGGTCTAGGGGACACGCCCACGTCCTTTACCTGTGTAACTTTCTGACTTATTACTTATGACCAAATTAGTTTTACATGGCCAAGACACACACCAGTGTGCCAGGCCGTGTGGACTCAAAATGAGTCTTACAATTCAAATTTACCCACCTTGCAAATCATAAACCACAAACATCATAATTTCTAATCTTTTAACTTACTCAAATTACGATCAAACACATCTAAAACATATTAAATCGACCATCTTAAGTGTCTAACCAATGTACCTTCATTGGTACCATAATTTTTATCAACAAAACCTAGCGATAATTTACTAATCAAACCTATTTATAATTATTCCCAAATTTGCATCTCTATACCAAACTTAATTAAGCTATGTGCTCAACCATTATCATTTATAACAACATTTATAGTAATTTTCCAAAATGACCACTTTAACATCCTAGATACATGCTATTACCAATAATTAACATAAATCTCCACTTACAGTTTGGGATCGACCTGGGATGCTGATTCAACGATTTGACTTTAACTTGTCTTGCACACGGAAACAAACCGTACGCTGAGTATGAACTCAGTGGTATTTCTATAATCTGAACACTTAATAACTTAACATACAGTTAAAATCATATATTGACCATAAAAATTCAATTATTCATTTCATGGATAAATTCTTTATAACTCATTCAATCTTTATCATCTATTATCCCGATTAGCTTTTCAAAATAAATTCACAAATCATTTAAAATAATAATATTTTCCATTCATATGCCATTCATATGTCCCACTTACACATCTATTCACTATTCAATTTCAGTAAATAATATTCAACTATTACATTTCATTCAGTAACCCGTATAATCCAAGCTAAATATCAGTCAATATTTTTCAGTGTCACTCAATTTATCAGTTTCATTTAGTAACATTCAATTATTCTACAGTAACAATCATTTGCTCAGTAGCAATCAGTTATTTAGTAACGATCAATTTTTCAGTAACAGTCAGTCATTCAGTACTTTTATTTACCCCTATTAACATGACTCGGACACTGACGGATACACAAATTCAACCATCACACCAGTACAGTACGGCACATAGTGCCTCATCGACCAAGCCAAAGTAAACAGTAATAGTAATAGTTCAATACAGAGTACCTCATCGGAATAATCTGAAGTAACAGTAACAGTACGACACACAAGGTGCCTTATTGACTTAAAGTCAAAGTAACAGTACGACACTTATAGTGCCTCATCGACTCAAGGTCGAAGTATCTCTGAACACTTCCAATCCTATGGCATATCAACTATATCCGACTTAGCCAGAATACTGTTAATAGGGTTTTCAATTTCACTTTCAATTTTTTTCAACCAATACACATTTCAATTAATCACATATATTCTCAAATCAATACAATTCACTTTACTTTTCAATAACAAATATTTAAATTTCACAATAATCACATATTCATAATTAATTTCCTCACATTCCCAATTAATATATTTTTCAAATATAACATACATCCAATATTTAATTTTCATATCAACAACATATTTCCATATAAATTCAATTCAATAACACTTACTAATACTTACCTTAATTTCTTACAATAACATATAAACCAGAATATAACAGTTAATAATTAAAATTCAGATTAATTACCATTTCAATTTAAATTCAATACCAATGCTCAAATATCATATAAATTATAATTTCACAAATACTCAATTCAATATCAAATATACTACAATTACCTTAATTTTCTTACCATAAACATTTAAATTAAAATATAACAATTAATAATTACATTCGGATTATAGAAATACAAACCATAATTTTCGAATTAACCCCCATCGACTTTGCCTTTTTCCTTGTTTAGCCGAGGTTTCCAACACAATGTTAGCTACGGAAATCAATTAAAAATTATCAATACACTACCATTTAATTTCACATTGAATATTTCAATTTTTATTCAACTTTTTTCTAAATTCTAATTTAGTCACTAAACCGAAACTAACTTTTATTCTTCACATTTAACTCAATACTTTCATTCAATTCCCACTTTAAACTAACTTCAACTCTCTAATTTCACCATAAAACCATAATTTTGAAATTTTTTCAATTCAGTCCCTATTATTCAAAACTTATAATTTTCTTTACAATTCAATCCTTACTTCACTTCTAACTTGAAATTCTATCAATTTAACCCTTAATTCATCATTTTATTCAACATAGACATATCTAGAAATTTAATAACTTTCAAAACTTCAACTTAATTTGAACAAAACTTTACTCTAAAGCTTTTAAAACATCAAAATTAAGTAAAAAGGGCTTGATTGACTTACCAATTAAATTTCCAAACCTTCAAACCTAAATTTTCCCTTTTGACTTACCAATCTCCTTTCTTTCTCCCCATTTCGTTCCAAATTCTGTTTCTTTCCATTCTTTTGTTTTTTCTTTCTTTTATTTATTTATTTATTTAATCAATATAAAATAATATCAATATAATAATATTTACTTAAATAATAAGTAACTACATACATGTATTACAAATGTATGTATAATATTTATTACACATGTATTTTATTTTTATCACACACTTGACATTCACTTTGGCTTATTTACTTATTTAGTCCCTTCAATTTTCTTTATTCTATAATTAAACTTTCACACTATATTCAATTTAATCATTTTATCCAATTATCCTTAATTTAAGCTAATTTACTTAATTAAACTCTAATTAACCACTCAATTAACTTCGTAAATATTTTTAATAAATATTTACGAACTCGTTTTTCAGAAACGGAGACCCGAAAATATACTTTTTCGATAACCGTAAAATTTGAGTCATTACACAACAATAATAAATAGGTAAATAAATCATAATTAAAATATTTTAAACTTATTCAATTAATACATATTTACACACATTTAAGCTTCTTTAACTATGCCTTATATTAATAAAATTTAACTTATCTTTTTTTTTTGTAAGTTATCAAACTTACCTTAACACATTAATAATTCACTTTTGTTCACAACTAATATTCTTAGCCCAAAGTAGACTTTATAGAACACACCGGATATACGGAACAAACACAGAGGTGCATTATTATGCATTAATGAACAGAGAGCACTAAAGTGCTATACAGAAAGCACGAATGTGCTAAATAGAGTGCACTAATATTCTAATAATCAGAGAGCATTAATGTGCTAATTATCAGAAAACGCGCTAAAATTCCTTAATGCATGCTACTAATATCCTAGTAGTTCTAAATTCTGTCTACTTTGGCATTAAAACTGAATTTCATACATTTAAATATTTTACATAAATATTTCGAAAAAGATTTCTCATTTTTCCATCATTACGATTTAGTCTCCATTTCACAATTCACAAATGTCTCACATTTTTCACATATATATTTTTATCACAACATTATTACTTAATGTTCAAACAATATACCATCTCATATTCTCCATCTATAATTTTCTTTACAAATTTCATAATTCCATAATCTAATTATTTTTTTATTTACAAATTTAAATATATATTTTCCATTTCTTTTCTAAGTAATTTGATACTACAATATAAGCATTTAAATAAAGATAATTTAAAAATCTAGTAGTACTTGCAACAAAAAAGTTGAGATGATGTCTTCCTTCACTCCTTAGCCTTCTCTTTTCCTTTTTCTTCAATTAGGTCCTCTCTTTTCTTTTCTTTCTCTTCAATTTCATATAAAACATATAACATTTGTATGTTAAAAAAAACAATCAAATAATTTTCCTATACTATTTAATTAAAATAAACATGTATGGTATGATAATTTCATCATTTTTTTTACCTTAGCTCACATTTCAATTTAATCCATTAATCAAAACTAACTTTATTTTATTTAAAACTAATTTCATATTTTCATTCAAATTCCACTTTAGACTAATTTTAACTTTCAAATTTCACCATAAACCCTAATTTCAAAATCCTCTCAATTCACTCTCTATTAATTAAAAACCTATAATTTATTTTACAATTCAATTCTTTTCTCAATTCTAACTTGAAATTCTATCAATTCAAGCTCTAATACTTCAATTTATTCTACATGAACAACATCTAAAAGTCCATTAACTTTCAAAATTTCAACATAAATCAGGTAATATTTTATTCTAGGATTCTAAAAACTCAAAAATTACAAGAAAAATGGCTAAATTGACTTACCAATTAAACTTCAAACCTTGAAACCTTAATTTTTCTTTCTTTTTCTTTCTCCCTTGTTCTTCTCTATTTAGTTTCAATATTCTCTCTTTTTCTATCTTTATTTCTTTCATATGCTTTTAATTATATAATATAATAATATATAATATAATTTAATAATATTTACTTATATTATAAGTAAATATATAATAATTACTAATATATATTTATTATTATTCCACGTCTATTTCACTATTATCACACACTTTGCACTTATGGTTTAATTGCTAATTTAGTCCCTTCATTTTTTTTCTCTATTCTATAATTCAACTTTTACCCTATATTCAATCTAGTCCTTATACCTAACTACTCTTAATTTAAACAAATTCACCTAACCAGAACCTAATTAACCACACAACTAATTTCGTAAATATTTTTAATAAATATTTACGATTCCGTTTTATGAAAACAGAGACTCGGAAATACACTTTCCAGTTACCCGACTATCGAGTCATTACAATTTCTAAACAAACCAATGGATATCTTCCAACCTTTATCTACATCCCATGATACTGTTGGATCATCATTGCGGAGTTTTGTATCATTATTAGAATTATATTGTTAATTCCCACTCTAACTGAATGCATCTAGAATTGTCATTAAAAATTGATTTATTCTGCAAATCATCCGAATAGGATCAAGGCCAGTATGATTGAATATCCTTTCATTTCTAACTTTCCAGATAGTCCATAAACCAACAAGAAGGTAAGTAAAGAACGCCTCACTCGTGCCACCTATCATCAATCATTGCAAACCAGAACTAGAGGCTTTAAAGTAAATCCATATGGTGGAAGTCATCCATATCGAGTGACAATTGACTTTTAAACCATACCGCCTTGACGAAATTACATTTCATTATGCTTCTAGCACATAAGGCATTCTAAATGTGTACTAATTATGCAAGACCTTTTATCTATCTCGACGTATAAAACGGATAAGAGATGTTAACAACGTAATTGCTCTAGGGTTGCAACTAACATTCATGTAAGGTATGGCTTGAAAACAATGATTAAATTCCATAAATTAAGAAAATCTTAAAACCTAATTCAAAATTAACTATCACTTTTCACATCTCATTCCAACATTTTTAGGTCTTAAATGTTATTTTAAACCCTCCCCAAAGTCTCATTATGAAATGAGAACATTAATTTGGGCATTATTCAAAATCATTTCGGAGCATAAAAGCTTAAACCTTGTGGTGCAGTACAACATGTCTCAAGACATGGGGTCAATGTCTTGAAATATGACCCTATGAACTGTAAATTTTAAACCTCAAGATCTCATCTATGTCATTAGACCGTTAGAGAAAAAATAAATATTGTAACTTCTTTATCTCAACACATATGTATTGTGTCTCGAGACCTAGAGGGAGAGTACCAAAATTTAAGCTTCAAACACTTAAAAATTATCTCAAAATTTCTAAAACATGCAATATCATGACTCAATCTGTAACAGCCTGATTTTCAATCGTATCGGGAATAGAGATTTGAGATCACTAAATCCGACGGGTGAGTTGAAAATTTAATAAATTAATACCTATGAGTCAAATGTGAATATAAAAGAATTTTTGAATTAGTGAATTTGGTGATTTAAAAGAATTAATTAGGTAAATTGGGTCGAGAATGAGGTATCGTGACCTCAACTTCATAAATCAAGCCATAAATATTTTTAGAAATATTTATGGAGTGTTGGTGAGGTAGTAATAAAATTTAGTCAGAAAATTTTAACGTTTGGGTGGTTAATTAAATAAAAAGGACTAAATTGAAAAGGGTGTAAAAGTTGCTAAAAGGATTAAATAGCTCAATTGTCAAATGAGGAAGGACCTAAAGTGAAAATAAGCCCAAAGGAGATATTTTGGGCGGCAATAACTGAGAAAAATCAGGAAATGGGTGAAATAAGGGCAAAATTGGAAAATTGACAAAATTGGCTAAATAAAAATGGGACTACATTGGAATATCTAGAATTCTCTCCATTTCTCTTCATATTCATCAGCTGAAAAACAGCCATGGAGGAGGGTTCAAGCTGGTTTTCATACTCTAGCTTCATGTAAGTTTAATTATTGCTTTCTCCTTGACATTTTTATATTTTTGGACTTTTACAATTGGGTCCAACTTACTATTTCATTAGTTTTTGATTCCATGTATAATTTTTGAAGTTGTTATGGATGAGTGCTGGAAGTATATGATGTTTTGGCATGGAATTAGAGCTTTAAATTGTTTATATTCTGATTTTATTGAAAGAATTGAATAGAAAGTGAATGTTTGGGACCTAATTGTAAAAGAGTTTGAAGTTAGAGTTTTATATGGAAATTCTGAATTTCAATAGTTATGAAATAACTTATAATGTCTATAAAAAGTATTAATTGAGAAAATTATCTTAATTGAGGGGTTAATTGAGCAAGGACTGAATTGTATGAATTGTGAAATTTGGGGTAAAATAGAAATCAACATTTTGCACTAAAACTGTTTTGGGCAGCAGCAGTAGTTTAACTTTGAAAAATCACCAAAAATTTTAAAAATCGAATTAGAGGATGAATAAAATATGAAATTAAAGCTTATTGAGTCTAGTTTCTTATAAAATAAATTATGTAAGTAATGGAATTGTAAATCATGAGATACAATAACTTTTGTGAGACAAGGTCAGAATGATTTCGGGTTCCCCTGTTCTGAATTTGGAAAATCATAAAAAATTGGATATAAATAATTAGAGGCTTAAATTTATATGTTTAGAATCCTTAATGAGTCTATTTTCAAGAGAAACATCATTCGAATCTTATACGAGAAGATAATTAATTTTTAGTGAAGAAGGGTCGAAATTGTCAGACAGCAAAACAGGGGAGACTTCAATGAATAAACTATATTAATTGGCCCAAGCAAAAATTATGAAATTTGTATGGTAAGAAGAAATATGAGTCTAGTTTCTGGGAAAATTTATGGATCTTAACTTGGAGTTCTGTAGCTCAAGATAAAAATAATTTAGTGACTATGGCACAGATGGACAGCTTGAATATTCACAGAAGTAAATAGTGAAAATTATGGATAATGTTACCTACAAGTGTGTTGTTTATACTAAGGATGTGGATGGAGAGGAGGAGGAGGAAAATATACAAAAATATATGAATGACTTGTGTATAAATTGATCACATGCCCGATTATAATCGATAAGTGTTGGATTAGAAATGATATAATATTTTATTTGGTATATTTATTATGAAATTATGATTATCGTTATAATACAAAAATTGAACTTGTGAGTTTATATGGCTAAATTTTAGTGATTATTTGTTAATTTTATGAATTTCATGATGTGTTATTTCATATGTATTGATGATAAAATCGTGAATAATGTAAAAGCATGAAAATTGAATAATGATCAAATTGAGCATTTCAGTTCAGTGACACGATGAATTGAAGGAAAAGATCATGGTTGGACCATGGCAACAATTGATAAGTGATAGCTTCGGCTACACTTATCTGATCAAGGAAAAGTGAAAGTGATAAGTGATAGCTTCGACTACACTTATCTGATCAATGACAAGTGAAAAGTGGTAGCTTCAACTACCTGATCAGTGAAAAGTGGTAGCTTCTGCTACCTGATCAGTGAAAAGTGGTAGTTTCGGCTACCTGATCAGTGAAAAATGGTAGCTCCGGCTACCTGATCAGTGAATAGTGGTAGCTTCGGCTACAAGTGACAAGTGACAAGTGATTTTCATATAAGACCATATCTGGGATATGGCATCAGTGTGATATATGCTACTGTATAAGACTATATCTGGGATATGGCATCAGTGAGATATGTGATTCGTGTAAGACCATAGCTGGGCTATGGCATCGATATATGAATATGTGTAAGACCATAGCTGGGCTATGGCATCATTATGTGAAGATGTGTAAGACCATAGTTGAACTATGGCATCGAGAAAACGAAGTACTCAATTTCGTAAGACGTTCACTAATTTGACAAAGTTTAGTAAGTGTTACATGAAATTATGTGATACAAGGAAGTACTAGTTGATAAGATACGAGTATAGGACTTGGTTGATAAATGAATTCATTTGTGATTATATAATTGTTCATCTTGAATGTACTGTCCATATGTATTGATAATTCAAATGTTTTAATGAATAAAATTCCGATATGGAATAAATTGAACACGAGACAAATAATTATGAAATTGAACTCGAAATTCATGAAAATGATGGTTATTGATATATGGAGACATGAGACATTGATATATGAATATGGAAAATGTTTGATAAATGTGTTTATTCATAATTATAGAATTATATACCTCATGTGTACTATTTGCATAAAAATGATATTTCAAATACTTTGGTTATTTAAGCTTAAATATGAAATAGTCTGAAATCAAGATAAGTTGTTATGAAAATATATTTAGATTACAAAGATATGGCTGATATATGTTGTATGATTACATAACGTGAAATTGTGTATATATATGAGAAATTGAATGAGAATTAAGCCCATACACGTTTCTTGTTATTTATATGAAGTGTACGACTGACAAGGGTGATGAAGTTATAAACAGAGAGTTACACGGGTTGAAAACACGAGCGTGTGACTCTCCAAAGTGTGAAAATTTTTTAAGTGTTGCAAAAGTTTCATATGTTTACGGTTTGGTCCCGAACCACCCTGAATGTATGTTTTGGGCCCCGTAGGCTCATATAAGGGACGTTAAACATATGTATGAAAGTTTTTAATTTAGAAAAAATTTTATGGCTGATTTTTTTACATGATTGATCATATTAAGTTTGGTAATGCCTCGTACCCTATTCTAGGCTCGGAATACGGGTAGGGGTGTTACACAATCAATAAAATGCATGGAAACTACCAAGCCTTAGATCATACTTTAGCATGAGAGCTGAACTAGAAATTCATAAGTTGTGTGACCATTCAATAAAAGCCTTCAATGCCAAACATAATAATGCTTCAAAACCTCATAATTTAGTAAGCACTTTAATGTTAAGACCAGTGGCGGAGTTAAGGAGGCTGGCAGAGGTTTTGGCCCCCTAAAATAGAAAATTTTTCATTTAGGCATTTTATAATTTATAAAATTTTAAATTGGTAATGTTAAAATTGTACTTTGACCATCCTAAAAATGATAAAAATTTGATTTAATCCTTTAAAAATTTCCGCTCCTCCCCCTTAAAATTTTTTTTCTAGCTCCGCCATTGGTTAAGAACTTCAAGTAGCTACGAAGCTAATATATATACCAAAAAATCATATATAAATTAATTTCATACTCTTCCAACTTTGTGATGGTTAAGTAATGGGGGAGTTGTCGATTAAGTTTTAGCTTGATTGGTATATGTATTGTTGCTAATGCAGTAGGACGTGGGCTCAAGTGCGTTGAAACACATTATCCTCCTATTTATGAGTTAGAGAGAGATTATGGGGAGAGCAACTATGATCAAAATATATAATAAGATGTAGAAATTATATATATAATATAATATAACTTTCACCTCCTCATTTAAAACAATGTTAAAAGAATCTTACAATCCTAAATTCAACATTTTTATTTACTTATTTGACCTTCACGTATATAATATAAGTTACATAATCAAATCTTTTATTTAAAAAATTCCACATAATTCAAATTAATGAAATTATCATTGGAAATCAATCGTTAAATAAGAAAAAGAAAAGCTAACGAGAAGTTAAATTCTTGAAATCAATCGTTAAATTTTAAATGCACAAATAATATGGGGATTAAAAGGGTAATAGGACGTTTTAGACCCCGCTATTGTCATTTAACTCCTAATTGTCAGAGACCAGAGTCTTAGCCCTTTCGTTCTCTTATTTTATTATCATTTCAATTTTTTTTTTAAATATTTCCTTCACTTTTACAAACTCCAAAACCTTAAAAATCAAGAGGTGTAGTTTCAATTTATTTTATGATCAAATTGCTAATTTTCTCTACTAAATTTATTTTAAATTCTAATCTCTAACACTTTCTTTTTGGTTTTTAAATTGTTGAATTCAGCTATTTGACCCGATATGTCTTCCAACTCGCAGAAGGAATCCACTGCTACTGGTCAGCTTAATCTCAGATTCTTTTTCTATGTTTTTTTTTTGCTGTTAAATTAGATTTTTGTATTTTATTCTGAGATCTGTTTGAGCTCCGTCTCATTGTTTCTTAATCGTCAGTTGACTTAATTTAGTGTTGTGGATTGTTCTAATCACTACTGTTTAGTACCATGTTTCGGTGATGAATTGATGTTGTTTTCGAATCCGAAGTAGAAAGGTAGCTTTCTTCGTTATTTTCAATGCTATATTGTAATTGTTTACTATATTTCCTTTAAGTAGTACTAAATTTAGTTCTTATACTTGTATTAGGGATTTTGTTGATTGGGACTGAGTAATATCGATTAATCCGATCTGTCTTGGTTGTGGAGTTCGTAAATTTATAAGTTCGGTTGGTTTTTTTATGCTTTTTTTTCTTGTCTTTTTAGGTGAGAAATCGAATTTGACAACGGAGGGCGAAAGCTCAAAACCTGAAACCTCCACGGGAGAGTCAAAACCAGTACAGGGTGGAGCTTCACCTGATACCATGCCTGGAATGGGGTTCACCCCACCTAATCCCTTCGATTTCTCAGCCATGAGTGGCCTTCTTAATGTAAGCTTCTCTTCTTTTATTTTAAATCTTGTTTTGGATTGTTATGAATTGTTTCTTTGAATGGGGAAAAAAATACAATCGTCTTTAAGTTATTCATTTGATCAACTTTTGATAATCATAGCTCATCACTTTGTTCCGTGTCTTTGCCGATGCTGCAGTAGTATGGCATCGTAAATTCTATGGTTAATCTCATTGATTCACTGTTTCAATTGAGTACTTATAATTTTATAGCACCTAGTATGACATCCTTGCTAATGGCTTGGGGCTGACAGAATAAAACAGTGTCCACTGATAATTTTAAGGCTTGGGTAAGGTTGTAAATTGGTCTGTAGTTGCACTTGGGGATATTAAATTTTGCGGGGTCTGTCTTTATGGGGCTCAAAGTTCAATCTGACATAGCTAGAATGGGGTGTCAAGTTGTGGTGGCAAATGGACAGGTTTGGTTGGGTCATATAGAGTTAAAGTCATTCTAGATTTTGGCTGTTATGTGTTTGAGTTATTTTCAGGTCGGGTTTCCCTTTAGTTCAGGTGAATGAAATTTGTATTTTTTTTAATGAAAAAGTTGTTATTAATTTTAGTGTCAAGTTCAATTTGTTAGGTGTTTGGGTCAGATCGTTCTTCAGTTTAAGGTACAGCTCATTTCGGATTTCGTTTAATTTGCATTCAGATCTTTGACTTTTTAGAATTTGTTATTCTAGTGACTGACTTCAGTCTGATGTTAATCTCATATTGCATTCCCTTCAGACTTGGTGGCTGTAACAACTTTGTCTTTAAATCTCAACAAATTTTAATTTTTGGCTTATGGATGTTAATAATTTCGGTTAGGATCCAAGCATCAAGGAACTAGCTGAGCAGATAGCAAAAGACCCTTCGTTTAACCAAATGGCTGAGCAGCTCAGTAAAACTTTTCAAGGGGCAGCAGTTGAAGAGAGTATTCCACAGTTTGATCCGCAGCAGTACCATTCAACTATGCAACAGGTTATGCAAAATCCCCAGTTTATGAGCATGGCTGAGCACCTTGGTAATGCATTAATGCAGGTATATGTGGGTTCTGCAAGTTTAAGCAGATTTATGATTTTTTTGTTTATCTTATGTATGGTAGATGAAGTTTTAGTGTCTTTCTTCAGGATCCAGCTATGTCTAGTATGCTTGACAGTTTGACTAATCCTCAACACAAAGATCAGATTGAGGAAAGGATGTCACGCATTAAAGAAGATCCATCATTGAAACATATCCTAGAAGAAATAGAGACCAGCGGTCCTGCAGCAATGATGAGGTGATTGATCAAAATACTAGGAGATTAAGAGCATCATCATATCATAAGCTTGTGTTGTGTACATTACTTTTCCTATAAGCTTGTGGGCATAACTTTTTCTCCTTTAGAATATCTACATTCAACAATTTCTTCGCTAAAATATTAATAAAGAAAAGGATTCTATTCTAGGTATTGGAATGATAAAGAAGTTCTGCAGAAGTTAGGTGAAGCAATGGGTGTGGCTGGTTCAGGAGATGCAGCCACCTCTGCTGGTAACTCTGCTGCAGATGAAGGCGATGTAGGAAATGAGGATGAGTCAGTTGTACACAATTGTGCTAGTGTTGGTGATGTTGAGGTATGGCTGAATGAACCCTTCGTACAGATGTTCTTCCCCTTTGACAGATAATCTAGAAACTCTTGACTGTATTCATTACTTAGGGTCTAAAAGCTGCGCTAGATTCTGGTGCTGACAAGGATGAAGAAGATTCAGAGGGAAGGACAGCATTGCATTTTGCCTGTGGATACGGTGAGGTAAAATAATATTCTAACTGAATCTCTCTCTCTCTCTCTCTCTGTGCTGTTGCATCACCTGAGAAATGAAGTGTTTTCATCTGGCTAGGACAAATTTGGTGTTGAAATAAGATAGTTTTAATCACTAAGGTAGCCTTGATCTTATCTATAACTTTTAGAAAAAGGTTAAAGAAAACACAGTTAACTTTGAATTTTAAAATGAATTTTATTTTGAAAAGGTAAAAACTTATAATATAAAATAATCACTATTTCGGAAGGAAGTTCTGAATTCACACATTAAAAGGGTAACTATTGACTCATTATTTTAGAAAACACTTCACCTTGATGAAAAGAAGTCTCTTTTGGATGAGAATCAGTTCATTACCCATCTTAGCGAGTTGATTACCTTTGGTGATTTAAGATCAGTGTCAAGTAGCACTGAGATCTCTAATAGCATCAATGCTGTAGAATTTGGATCCTTTTTGCTTGTAGCATCTCATCTTGGGATCTTTAAGGTGGGGAGAAATTTTATATCACTATTACATATCTAAACACAAATCAATAAGGCTCTGCTAATGATTATCAGATGTCATTGTTATCATGGAATCCGTCAGCTACTAAGCTATGCTTTAGTGGTATTTTATGCTTCTTGGTTTAGTGGTATTTTATATCCATTCCAGCTAATGCACATGTTATGTTTCTATAGCTTTGTAGATTTCCTTGCAAAGGAATGGGTGTAATTTCATGTTCATTTTATGGCTGGGTAAAGCTAATACAAATTTGATTTTATATTAAGGTGAAATGCGCTCAAATCCTTCTTGAAGCTGGAGCAGCAGTGGATGCTTTGGACAAGAACAAGAATACTGCACTTCATTATGCAGCTGGCTATGGACGGAAAGACTGCGTTGCCCTTCTACTGAAGAATGGCGCCGCTGTGTAAGTAAAACAAATTGTCAGTAAACCATTAATTTTGATCTCTCATGAGTATCGACCTTTTTTTTTCTTTCTCCTGTAACGTAACTTCTTACTGCAGAACTCTCCAAAACATGGACGGCAAGACTCCGATCGATGTTGCGAAGCTCAATGATCAGCACGAGGTAGTAAAGTTACTCGAGAAGGATGCCTTTCTGTGAGCTGGGAAGTGGCGCTGGTAAGTAAGGGGTATCGATCAAAGCTCGACCCATTTTATCTTTTTACAGATATGCTATTTATAGAATGGATTCTTCATGTGAAGAATGAGACAAGATATACGAATACTTATTTGAAAAACCTGGTGAAGTTAATGAAAATAGAAATATGTAATCACAAACAGGGATTTAAATTGCGGTCGCGGTCGCGTTTTCGGTCGCGTCGCGTTTGTCGCGGTCGCGGACATAACGGACGCTATTGCGGTCACTGCGGGTATCGCGATCGTGATTTTTTTTCAAATTCGCACAACTCATTGTAAAACATAGTAATTATAATTATAATTATAAAAATTCACTTTTAATGATTTTAGAATGTTTTCTAGCACTTATAAATCTTTATTAATATGATATGAGAACACAACTTTATATATGAAGTCCATGTCATATTAAAAATTGTGTCCAGAAATTTATATATATATATTTAAATTTAATAAAGAAATTTTTAAATAATTATTTTAAGACAAATTTTAACAATGGATAGGTGGATAAAAGCACAATTTACATGCCTATTTTCTAGTGTTTAAAATGGACGGTGGCTGTCCCTAATTAATGAGTAAAACAAGAGTCAAAGAAGAAACAAAACAGAGCAGCATGCCAATTGCCAATAAAGCCACAAACAAAAACAAAAACAGAAAAATTAAAAGAAAATGAAACGATTCTTTCTATTCCCTAACCCTAACCAGTAGCCTCCAAGGCTCCAAGCCTCCAACTCATCAGACTATCAACAAAAATGGCCGAATCTCTACTGCTGTTGAAACTTTAAAGTGTGAAAAACCAGGTAAAGGAATACTGGCTTAGAACTTAGAAGGGCTGAGAAAGAACTGGAAGAAACCTAGAAGTATTTCGAAGAGGAAATAGATGGGTTTGCTTTTCAGATTCAAGTCCTCGGTAGTTGGCTCGGCTCCTTGCTTTCATCTGCTGCTTGTTGTTTGCCCATATATAAGAAACAAAATTTCATATTTCTTTTTCTATTGGTTTTGAGTTTTGATTACTTTTTTTGTTTCTTTGACTTCTTTTTACTTTTTTTTTATTGAAAGCTCTCTGATTTTGCACTTTGCAGGTAGGGGAATATATTCCCTTTTGTTTTTCACTGTTTTTGTCGATTTTTGTTTGAGGGGATGACTTTTTTTTTAAAATTTACTGTAACGGAAAATAACGGGAATAGCGGCCCGTTATTGCCGCAATTGGCCGTTACCCGTTAAGTTGCGGCCGCGACCCACTGCTATTGGCGTGACTCCGCTTCACACCGCTATTTTCAGCAAAAGCGGTTTCGGACGGTGCCACTACCGCTATATAACGGCCGCTATTCTGATATCGGCCCGCTATTTGAATCCCTGATCACAAATTTATTTAAAGGGGACGACATTGTTGGACGTGATGGAACCTGTTGCCAAAGTGGTCATCTTATCTGCAACTCTAAGTCCGTGACACTAGGCTATAAATATGAGAGAAAGAGACCTTCCAATTTCGTCCGTTGATCCATTCAATAGCCTCATAGCTGTCGCTTTCCTCCTCGATAAAATGATAGCCAACATTTCAGGCCCAGCGAAGACCCTGTACCCACAACTCTGTTTGAACAATAGAGCAGCTTTCAATTCGGCTTGAAAAACCCTGCAACCAGTTCCCATTATGATCACGTTGCCTTCATTGTTCATAACCCATCAGAGTTTAGCTTTATCCAGTCGGTAGGTGGCGTAAACCATTTTCATAAAGATCTGTTGCTACGCTTCTGCGCTATACCATTCCCCATCGAAAGTGTAATGTCCTCAGCCCAATGGAAAGCTTTAATAATTATCTCTTCAGAAGAGGAGAAATTTTCATGGAGAAACCATGATGTGACCGCAAATTGAGTGCCCCGGTTAGACCTTCCAAAAAAAAAACACACTTTCAACTATTAATATAGTTCCATGTGTTACAAATGTTCCACGGCGGATTTAAACTATTGTGTTACTATTTAAGGTTTAAATTGACAATTTAATTAATGAAATAACTCGATTGATATCAGATCTATTCATGGGTTGGTGCGGTTTTAAAGGTCCACTTCAAATTAGGGAGAATTTGGGTAAAAATATTAGACTTTAAAAATAAACTTTGACAAAAAAATTAGACTCGTTTAAAATATGGGTTAGGCTCAGTTTGAATATTTAAGGCCTAAATTTTGCCCAATTCATTTTAAGTTTATAATACTTCATATTATGATATTTTTATATAATATGTAATTTAAGACACATTAAAAAAATAAATCTATGCTAAATATATAATACTACTATAATGTATATATTAAAAAAATGTCGACTATATAAAAATTTTTAATAAATAAAAAATTACAAAATTATTAAATATTAAAATAAAACAATAAAAATATTCTTTTTAAAAATAATATGGGTGAGTCTAAAATGAGTTTGAGTTAGTCTTTTGTAAATAATGACAAATTTGAGTAAAATTTTAGGTCTAGATTTCAGGCGGAGTCAAATTTAAATAAACATAAAGTATGTTAATATCATATTTAAGTCTGACATGAATTCGGCCCGGCCCATTAACACCTCTAATTGTTATAATCTTATAATTTTGATATTTAGAAAATATAACTAGAGCCATTGAAATTAACCTTTTCCTCTTATAAAAACACATCAAGCCGGCAAGGTGTCATGAATTTGTACGGTGTAAGATCAAAGTTAAATATTGATGCCAAGAAAATGTATGGATTTTTCTTCAGATTTATTCGAAACGGTAACAACTTTGAGCGTTTTCATTATTGCAACTATGAGCGTTTAAGATTCATCATTGCGAAATGAGGTAAGGATTCGGGATTTACGAGTATGAAATTGCTGATTGGTAGAAAAGAAAAGAAAAGAAAAGAAAAGCTTAAGAAAAAGAAAAGTCAACCAACGGAATGGTATTTTTACTTTTTTTATTTTTCTTTATTCACATCAAACAGTATCTGAACAAGTCGTTGGCTGCCTATGATCTATAATAGCCAATGGACTTTGAACTTGGACTTTGCTGCCGTTCCTTTCCATTTGTTTCCAACTTTGTTTCCATGAAATTCAACAATTGTATAATTTAGGTATCAAAGCAGTTTATATTAAGTCCTCTTACGCGTTTTACTGCCACACATTCTTCTTAGAGTTCCAAAATTTTGGTTATATATCTGCTGATTTACGTTTCAGATCTGTATTGGAAAATTTGGTACTGAGACATGGAGAGAGAGAAGAAACAGTCATCTGCCGTATCGGATATCGGAGCTTGGGCTTTGAACGTCGTCAGCTCCGTTGGCCTTATTATGGCTAACAAACAGCTCATGTCCCCCGCCGGTTATGCCTTCGTTTTCGGTCAGTTGCTCTTTCGTTTCTTTCTCCATTTCCGATCTGTAGACTTATTACTTGCTATTCATAGTACGATTCTAGCAAAAAAAGAAAAAGAAAAATCGGGAACCAATTTCAACCATTGTTGGATACGATTTTGGTTTTAGTTTTATTTAATTTTGTTCAATTTTAGCTCAATTATTGCTTAAATTTGAAGTCGAATTAGTTCGAATCTATAGAAGACAAAGTTCATCTTGTACTATTTTCTCCATTTATAGTACACAAATCCGAGATGTTATTTAAAAGTCATCAACCTCGTTAGTATTCTTAGCATTTTGATGATTATTAAAAAATACAGGGGCATAGTGGTAGGCAGGTGGCTAGATGAGAGAATTGCCTCTTAAATCCTCCATAAATTAAAACATTAAATTTGAGTCCTTTTAGCCTTTCATTAAAAGGAGTAATTTCAATTTTGGACCTTATAGAAAGTTAATAATTCAATCTAAGCTTTTCCAACACAAAATCTTTTAGCATTGACCCCTCCAAAATTTTAAAATTTTATTTTGGCCCCCAAACAAAATTTATGGCTTCGCTCTTGACGAAATATATTCACTATCCGAAAATTTAAAAGAAAAATCAAAACCAGACCATAAATATCATTAATTCTCACCTTCAGAAAACATTTTAAAGAAAAAAAAATGAACATTGTGTTTGATGAAATATACCAAATTTATTTGTTGATTTAATTTTGTTAGCACCTGCTGGAAATCTAACAAGCTGATTGGTGCTTTTTACAGCGACAACGTTAATTGGGTTCCACTTTTGTATGACTGGCATAATCGGATTAGTGTCAAAGGCCAGTGGTTACACCACCCAAAAAAAGGTTCCATTATGGGAACTTCTCTGGTTCTCCATTGTCGCCAATACTTCAATTACTGGGATGAACTTGAGCCTTATGCTGAATTCAGTTGGATTTTATCAAGTAATTAAGATTCCTTGTACCTATGTTACTCGGATTCGAATATTAGTGTCAGGATGAAAAAACAATAGAAACCAGTGAATGGTTTGAGATTATGATTTAGATATTGAAGATAAAAATGGTGATGGGTTTTTAATGATACAGATTTCAAAGCTAAGTATGATACCGGTCGTTTGTGTGATGGAATGGATCCTCCATGGGAAACAATATTCGAGCAAAGTGAAGGTGGCAGTGATGGTGGTGGTGGTTGGTGTGGGTGTTTGTACTGTTACCGATGTCAAAGTTAATGCCCAGGGCTTCCTTTGTGCTTTTGTTGCTGTCCTTTCTACCTCCTTGCAACAAATTGTAAGCATCTCTTCCTACTACATATTATCCTTTCTTCTTTACTCCATGTGGATTCGAACTTGAAAATTAAGTCAGATTCAATTAGATTTGATCTAAAATTAAAGTTGAACTCATTCTAAATTTGAAACATTTCAAGTTCAAAATGATCTAATAAGTGATTTGTAATTAAAACGATGAGAGGATGAAATGACAAGAGAAAACAATATCATTTTCCTTATTTGGAATAATCTCATTATAAGTTCTGATTATATCTGTTATTTTTTAAGATAATGTTTAAAACTACCGATAATCCCTTCCTAGCCCATAAATAAGAGGATAATGTGTTTCAGCGCACTTGAATCCATGTCCTTCTGCATTAACAAAAATGTCTATGTCAATCGAGTTAAGACTCAACCAGCTTAAGTTACTTAATTTTTAATTACCTTGATTTCGAGAAAAAATTAAGGAAAAGAAAGTGATATTTTTGTTTTAACAATCTCATCATAAGTTCTAATCATATTTATTATTTTTGACATAATGCTTAGAACTACTCATGGCCCTTTATCAACCCATAAATAAGAGGATAATACGTTTCAACATACTCAAACTCATATCCTCCAACATTGGCTGCTATTTTTCTCTTCTGAACTTTCCACATATTAATTGAACAAAGATATCTTTCACTTTATTTTTTTTTCTTTTATAATTATTCACCTCAACATAGTCATACGTGTGCATATGTTTACTAAAAAAACTTAAATGCATGACATGAACATTGGTGAGTCATTCTTTGTTACCACATTTTGATAATTTAATTAAAAATCTCTGGATTTTAAGTTTAACCATATGTTTTTTCTTTGTGGCAACAGTCAATCGGGTCCTTACAGAAGAATATGCAATAGGGTCCTTTGAATTGCTGAGCCAAACAGCTCCGATCCAAGCCGTATCTCTTTTATTGCTGGGTCCATTCGTTGATTACTTCCTCACCGGCAATTTACTCCCAACTTATCACTTATCCTCCGCCGCATTTGTAAGTCCTTCTCGTCTCTTCGTAACTAAATTGATTTTCGATTAATCATTATATTACAAAATAATAATAATAATAATAACTTAATCATGAAATGGTTGATTGGGTGTGCAGTTCTTCATACTGGTATCATGCTCCTTAGCCGTATTCTGCAATATAAGCCAATATCTCTGCATCGGACGGTTCTCCGCGGTCTCGTTCCAGGTTTTAGGCCACATGAAAACGGTTTCTTGATATTGGGATGGCTACTCTTTGATTCAGAGCTAACATTTAAAAACATACTTGGGATGGCCATTGCTGTGCTTGGCATGCTCCTATATAGTTGGGCTATTGAAGCAGACAAGGCTACATCGTTGCCTAAACATGGTTCGGACCATGTTAAACTGTTGTTGAAAGAGCACGAAGTGGACGGTTCGTCTCCGGTTAAAGACGTTGAGCTCGGAGTTGGAGGGTTATCTGGTGGTTAGATGATTTTTTGATACGGGTATACGTTAAATTCTTTTGTTTTTTAGATTTTTTTTTTATATATTTGGAGGATTATATCTTAGTATCGATTTATACCTATGTCGAGTATAGAATGATTGGTTACTAGATAGAGTGTATAAAATGTTCGATTTAATTTATTAATTTTGTTAATATGTGATATTTCATTGTAATACGTTGTATTCATTTGTGATACAATATTTTTTGATGAAAAATAATTGGTCCCTAATACATTTTTTTATCGTATTAATGTGATTCTAAGAATTTATTAATGTTAGTAAATTTAAATTTTTTTCTATTATTTAGGAAAATATTTATTTTACTTTTTTTATTAAATTAAAATAATTTTACTTGTTATTAACAAAATAAACCAGGCATGTAATATACATTCCCCACATAAATTCATTTAAAAATAATTTATCACATTCATAGACTAAAATCAACCAAAAATAATCTATTTTATTTAAATGTAATTGTATATACTTAATTTTTTTTCCATATTATTAAAATATCATAATACCATACTCATATCCAAATATTTATTTAATACGAATATTAAATAATAAAATTACTTTAAAATATGAAAAATAATCGACCCTCCTAACCTACTTTGCGGCATGTGCGATTATATTGCTAATGGTACTACCGGTTTGCTCTTTTGCGGCCTCCACCAGTGAATCCTACAACTCAGACAAATAAATAAAAAAGGAAAAAACATTAATTCACTCCAAAATTTTGAAAGTAAAGGTATTTTATTAATTAGTCGAACCAAGCCGATATCCAATTTTTAGAAGGATTTCTGGTTCAAATTTGTAATCACTTAAGTTGAAACTAGGTCTATTCATGAATCAGATTATCCGTTCAGATTAAAAGGTTCGTCCGAAATTTAAAAAAGTTTAGCTAAAAATATTAGGCTCAAAAAATAAGCTTGAACAAAAAAATTAAACCCATCTAAAATAAGTTGTGTTTAAACTTAAACATTCAAAGCCCGAGTCAACCCGACCTATCCTGTTTTAAGTTTATAATATGTTATATTATGAATATTATGTAATTTAAAATATATTAAAAAAATAAACTTATACTAAATATAAAATATTATTTTAATGTAAACATTAAAATAATATTAAAATGACAATATAAATATTTTCAGTAAATAAAAATATATATAATTATTAAATATTAAAAATAATATAATATAAATATTTTTAAAAAAAAATTAAAAATAATATGAGCGGGCTTAAAATAGGTTTGAATTAATTTTTTTGAAAATATAGACGAGTTTGAGCAAAATTTTAGGTCCAAATTTTAGGCCAAGCTAAGCTTGAGCAAAGCATAAAATATGCTATTCTCATGTTTAGACACTCTAGTTGAATCTCGATTTTCTTTTAAAAAAAATAAAATTACTAGGCATGAATTTTTTTGTAATTAATTAAGTTGATGTACCTGTGCAGCTACTGAACGTACAACAGTTCTTTTGCTTGACTCTTGAAGTTCACCGGATATCAAGATTTCATCCAATATATAGTACGCCTTCAATTTCAAACATCATATTCGGGTTTGAGTGTCAGTTAGAGATATGTGTTTACTGCGAGTAGGTTGAACTTTTTAAAATGGTTCTATATATATAATTGTAAATTGTTGTAAAATGATTTTTTTTTACTGGGGTGATAATGATTCGGTCTAAATCGATTTTGTAAAAAAATTACAATTTACTGTGCAATATTTTGATTTTCAAAAACTAAATCAAAATTGAATTGAATATCAAAAGTAACTAAACCAAATTTAATTGGTTCGTATCTGTTTGATTTATCAATTTTTAAGTTTATGAATAATGAATCAAACAGAATATTTTTAAATAATAATTGAATCGAAATCGAATAAATCAAACTGAACATTACAGTTCGAACCGATTCTCGATATTTCGCTCAGCCCTATTAGAGGGAAAGGATAATAAACATACCTTATGAAAGTTGTAGATCAAGTCCAATTCACAAACCTGTCTAAATAATTCCACAATTAGAGATGGAAAACAGTGTATTTATGGTAAAAAGTACTATAAAAATCCTTATATTAGGAGTCGACTTGCATTTTATTATCTCTATTAAAAAATAATCTCTAAATATTACATCAAATAATAAACTTATCCTTTTATTAAAATTTTTTATTTATTTATACTTTTAAAACTTTATCACTATATGCCAGAATAAGATATATGCACATATAATTGTCTGATTATTTTATCAGTCACATCAATTTTTAACAATAAAAATGAATAAAACTTTTAACAAAAAAAACAGTTTACTCTTTTATCTAATGTACAAACTTTTATGCATGTATGTGTATGTGTGGCATTCAATAATACACCTAACAAAGGTGAAAAGTTTAGTTAAGGTAAACTCACACTGCCAAAGTATCTGTCAAGAACCTCAACATAGTGATGAATAATTTCCAGGATCTCTAATTCATTGCCATCAGGATCTATGCACATGCAGAAATAAAGGCTAGCATATCTGCATTAATTTAATATTATATAAAAATCCCAGAAACCAGATTCATAGTTTTTGGATATATATATATATATATATATGTGTTTTTGTTTTAATTACCTTTTATAAACGACTTTAAGTCCTCTCCATTCCACAAAATTGCAGAGTCTGGGGCCTCTTGTGAGAGTCACCCCACTCAGCTCTCGGAGTACCTATGCCATTTGTCACAATTAGATATGTTCATGGATTGGTTATTCATTTAAATTCGAAGGTTCATTTGAAATTAATGAAGATTTAAATAAAAATAATAGGCTCAAAAAATTAAGCCCGTTTAAAATATGAATCGAGTTCAAGTTTGAACATTTAAGGCCCAAACCTGGCCTAGCTCGACGTGACCCATTTTAAAAGTTTATAATACTTTATATTGTGTTATTTTTATATATAATGTAATTTAGAACATATTAAAAAACTAAACCTATATTAAATATATAATACTACTCTAATGTAAGCATTAAAATAATGTTAAAATGACTGTATAATATATTTCAATAAATAAAAAATAAAAAATATTATTAAATATTAAAATAATATAATATAAATATTTTAAAAAATAAT
The DNA here is from genome assembly GCF_007990345.1 of Gossypium hirsutum. NCBI lineage: Eukaryota > Viridiplantae > Streptophyta > Magnoliopsida > Malvales > Malvaceae > Gossypium > Gossypium hirsutum. Next base: position 83,859,427 of record NC_053427.1, read on the forward strand.
ATGAATGGGTTTCGATAAAATTTTAAGCCCATATTTAGAGCTAAGACAAATTTAAATAAGTATAAAATATGTAAACACCTCGGATCACAATCTCTAAACCAAAAGCAAAGTACCAAATACAAAGGACAATTGCTGCACATTCTTATGATTCTGATGGGTATGGATATGTTATGTTACATTGATTTTTTATTTTTTATTTTAATATTTTTGTTTAACATGTATTCCAATATGGATATAGTGATTTGACATTTTTATTACATGAAAAATTATGATAATTAGATTAAAATTTGAAATTTAGTTCTTATACTTTTATTTTCAAGAATTTAATCACTCTACTTTTCAGATTTAGGTTCAAGTGTCAACACAATTAACTTTTTTTTGGTTAAACTTGTTGGTGTGCGATTTTTTAAATAAAAAAAATACTCGCTCGGTAGTAATGTAATTGAAAAAAGATGTTGTAATGAACTTGAATTTAACAAAATATTTTAATAATGTTAACATTGGACCTGAATTGTGAAATCTGAAAAGTAGAGAAATTAAATTCCTAAAAATAAAAGAACATACACTAAATTCTAAATTTACAAAGAATACAAGAATTTATACATATTTTAACCTGAAATTGGACACACATGTACCTAATACAGGGGTAGAGCCAAAATTTTTAATAAAAACAATAAAAAAAATTAAGGGTGAAAGCTAAAACCTTTTTGTTAAAAAGGGTTTAAATTTGAAATATTAAAAAAAAAACTAAAAATACAATTATTCATTAGTTCAAAGGATAAAAAGGCATAGTAAGTTATTAGACAGGTCTTTTTTTGCCCGTGACATAGAAAGTATGTGACAAAAAAAAAGAAACTTATTCGTAGAGTTCTTAGAGAATCATTTCAATATATATAAACTTGTCAATTACGGATATTCAAACACAAATATTTCAAAAAAACACGAAAATTGAATCGAGAAATCTTACATAAATAATAAATAAAGAAGTAAATAAAAAATGGTAGTCATATATACCTTAGATCTTTCCTTCTTAGAATAAGTAGAATACCATTTTGTCAACCTAACTTTCCCTTGTCTACTGATTAGAAGTAGAAAGTGAATCTGAAACAATTTCATACCACATATTAATACTATGACAAATATGGATATATAATTTATCTTAATCAAATATACTTATATTCAACACTTGATCTAACATATATTTAAATATAAATATAGATTGAAGGTCTATATACGCGATATCCCTAGATTTCAGAATACAATTGTTGATCATATGACTAAATTTACGATTACAAATTTTATAGGGATTCAATGGTTCTTACTTAGTACCAGATTTAACTCAGATGGATTATTTCAATTCTATGAGGAACTAATGTAATTTTATAGTGTTTTCGTGTTTTATCTAAAAATATATATAAACATAGGTTACGAAGATAAAATCTTTTAAATATATATTGAATACATATTTATATATAACACTCGCATTCAAATTCAAGTGTTACTAAAGATTTGTTAAAAAAAAAAGTGTAGATAATATATTCTCACTTTGAAATGTCCAAAATAACCATTAAATTGAAATGTTTTAAGTATGATCCGATGTGATTAGTAAAGGGAGTAAAATTTTTAGAATGTTGATTGGAAAACATATAGTTGATGAGAATGTGCAAGGCTTAGATTCAATCAAATTAGGAAAGCAAAATTAAAAAAAAATCATAAAATTCATGTTTAGATGAAGAATCGAACCATCGCAACCTTACTTTTTACCTTGTGGCATGCATTTATTATGTTTGGAATCGCAATAAATGCAACATTTTAAATCATATATGAAAGTGATGAGTTAATTACCATCGTTGACGTTGGCCGGGATGGGAACTCAAAATGAAAATCAGGGCTGATCTCAAGGCTGAGAAAGCAAGCGGTATCTCCAATTCTCGGATTTGTGCTGCTAAGATTTTTGCAGTTATCTGAATTATTTTAATCTAATGGTTCAAGCAAATGGCTTAAAATTTTCATATTGGAGAGAGATTGGAGAAAAGGATAAATTTTTTTCGAAATACTCGGATCGCATGCCATCCGCATTTGCCCTTCAAAAATATCCTAAAAAAGACAATTTGTTATTTTTGCCTCACATGCCAATGCCATATTTTCTTCAAACATTTACTTGATGAATGATTTGCACAAATCAAAATCATATCCCTTTGCAATACATGTAGCTGAATTGTTAGGGTTCGATGAAGCTTGTACCAGTGGTGAATCTCAGCCAGCTCCCTAAAATGAATTTTTCTTTCTTTAAATCTCTTTATAATTTATAAAATTTAAAATTAGTAATAATAAAATTACACTTTGGCCACCCAAATGATAACATTTTGATTTAATCCTTTAAGAATTATAAAGATATAGGCTATTAAAATGGTAAAATTAATTTTTTTACTATCATAAAAATATACAATTTAATTCCACCATTCTAAAACAATTTTCTGACTTCACCCCTGGTTTGTATAGAAAAGTTTGGCTTCCAATTTTCCATAAACAACCATGTTATTGAATATGAGAAGGTTGTATTCTATCGATCTATAATGACATTTGAAAGCAAACCACATTGCTATACCAAAATGGCATTTTTAAAAAGGTGGTTGTTGATGTAATTTTGTTGGCCTTGGTTAAGCTATGTGGTAAAGGTGCAAAACAACAGTGAGCTAAGACATATCGAAGTTTATGCTTTGAACTACTTTTCGATGTTTAAGTCAATATTTTGGTAGAGACGAAGGAATATAGAAAGATGAAGATAGAATAAGATCATATGTGGGAGATATAAATATAAGATGTTAATGTTTAGCATTTATATAAGATTCAGAAATTACAAAAATGCTATTCAAATCTAAATATGATTCAATGATTGGTTAACATAATTTTTTTTTGTAGAAAATAACAATATAAAGTGAGACATCAACTAGTTACATTTTAACTCGATATTGATCGAGTTAAATTGGTTAATAGCAAACTTTTCACTGAATCTGGGGGATTGTCGTATAGTTGCAAACTTGAAACTCCAAGAATATAACATTTAACTATATGATCAATCACTTCATTATGAATTTTTAGAATATGATGGATTCTTACTCTCCATCTCCTTCTCAGGACTTGATGCAACAAATGTAACTCAACCAAACAGCTATTTTCTCCTTCACCAGTAGTGCATTATTAGTGCATTATTACACTCAACCTCTATTTATTTAAACCCCTTCTCCCAAGCCATGATTAGAACTTCCAATATAATTCTTCTTATTTCTTAAGGATGTTAGCAACATATTTCTCTGCCTAGAATCTTTTATTTGTTGAAGGAAGATGAATTCATATTAATCTTTAGGCCTTACATGGATTTAGGTAGAACTTATTTGAGTATTACCGGTGATGAATCATTAGCATTGTTGACACCATTTTTGATGAAAAACGGGTCGACTTGGGTTTTGGAAAATGAAAACAAAAATGGGAGTCGCCACCAATCCTTTTTTTTATGAGGTGTGATTGGATTACCTCGAAAAATGGTTGTTTTTAATAAACGGTTTGATTTTATTAAAACAACGGTTTTGGTCCACGAAATTTAGAAAACGGGTTCGGGAGTCGGTTACGCACGAGGAAGGATTAGCACCCTCGATACGCCCAAAATTGGTACCTAGTTGATTACTTAATGTCTTAATGTCGAAAATTGAGAATTTAAAAGAATTTTAAAAATATGATCCTTGTGTTAAAAAGTTGAAAATCTTGGAAAAAGTGGCATATTTCACGTTAATCGAGAAAAGACATCATATCCAGTAAGTTAGGATACAACGTCTCGAATTCTCGATACGCGAATAAAAATGCTTATTTAAAAGATAGGTTTAGCCATCTCGGATTTGAAAATGAGATCACGATCAGTAAGTTAGGACGCGATTTTTTAATCCCGAGATCATTTAAAATTTGAGTTTAAAAAGATTCGTGTCTTTAGATTTATTGTGAAAGTCGAAACCCAGTAAGTTAGGGTACGACTTTCTCAAATCTAAACACGAAATTTTGTTTACTCAAAAAGTTATAATTCATACATTGAATGAAATATTTTATTCACGAAATAGTAAAAATAAGATACGATGTTAATATGCGTAACTAAATAAATATGAATACGATGATGTAAAAACAATGCAAGTAATAGCAACGAAAATAAGATAAATAAAAGGTACAGACCAATAACATACGAAATAGCAATGTATACAAGCAAATAAAATTAAAGCATTCGTTCAAAATAATAATGAAAATGTAAATAAATAAATGAATAAAATTATAAAAATGTAAAGATATATATGTAAGTATACATCAAAATTTGAAAATAATAATAAAAAATAAAAATAAAAAAAGTAAATAGTGATATTTATATATATGTTTAAAATATATTAAAAATACAGATGTAAATAGGTATATACGAATTAGAAAGTATATAAAAAATATAAGTATGTACATATAAATATATTTATAAAAATTAGAAAATATAGATATAAGTATATGTATATACAAATTATAAAATATACGAAAATATGATTTTGTATGTATATATTAAATAAGTTAAAAGAATACATATACATGTACGTATATACGCAATTTTATAATAATATAATATATCACCTATTATCTAAGATTTATATAAGTAAATATAGGTATAAATATAATGATAGTAATAATAATAGTAGTAATAATACTAACAATAATAGTAAAGATAATAATAGTAAATAATAATAATAATAAAATAAACAAAATAATAAAGCGACTAAAAAAGGGCTAAATCGAAATAAAATAAAAAAAGAAAATACTGGGCGAATTTGGAATAAAAAGGACGAAAAGGACCAAAATGTGACTCGCGCGAAAGGACGGAGGGCCAAAACGGAAAATATCCCAATTATTAGGACACGTGTCCATTCTATGAGTGCAAGACTAAATCAAAAACGCTAAAAATAATTTGGGCGAAAATTATAAAATCTAAAAATGTAAATAGGACTAGATTGAAACACCCCAAAAGGGCGGAAGGGCCAAATGGGTAAATAACCCAATCATCAAAACACGCGGATCCTGAGACGCGGGTCGGGTCGCGCGCGCGGGTTTTCCCACCAAAACGGCGCCGTTTTGTGTTTACTATAAATATTAAAAAAACCCCAAAAACAAATCAGTTTCAGCATTTTTTAAAAAAACAGAGAGAGAGCTCTCTCCCCTCTCTCTCAGGCCCCAAGTCAGGCCAAGGGTTCCGGCGATCCTCCGCCATTGACGGCGTCGCGCCGGCCACTGTACACGGTGGTCGGAAAATTCAAAAGGTATTTTTTTATTTTTATTTTTGCAAATACTGCTTTTTAATATATATGTATGTATGTGTGAAAGATTAAAAATAAATAAATATAGAGAATAAAAGATGCAAAAAAAATCACCTTTTCGATTTTTTGTTTATATTTCCGGGTAGATATTACAAAATAGATGAAAAGAAAAAAAAAGCCCCCGATTTTGATGTTCGAATGGCTTTATATAGAGCCATTTTACAAAAATTTTTTATTGTTTGTTGCTGCTTGCGTGTGTTCTTCATTTTGCAGGGCTGATGGAGGACGATGGGACGTGCGCGGCGCAAGTGGCAGAGCAGTTGGTGGCTACGGCGATGGGGTGGTTGAGAAGGCCCTAGGTGCGGCGCACCTAGGGTTGCTGCTGCTTTTTTCTTTTTCTTTTCTGAACATGGGTTAGGGTAGTTGGGTGTATTGGGTTTGGGCTTTTAGATTTTGGGTTTGGGTTAATTAGGTTTGGTTGTAATTTGGGCTCTGCTGGTTGTTGGTTAGTGTTTAGGTGGGTTGGTTTGTAATGGTTTTTATTTGGACCATATTGGGCCCCGGGTAAATTTGGGCTTGTACAGCTGCCCCTCTTTGCTCGTTGTCGTGTAATGAGAACAGGGCAAAGACCAAGAAAGACCAAATTTGCCCGGTCTCGCTGAGTCTTTACTTTTTGGTGCCTTTCTTCTTCAGGTAGCTTCATTTCAGTCCACTTTGTCTTGTTGCGTCGATCCTCTCCACTGCAATCCACTGCAACTTCAGGGAGATCTGACTTGGACGTAATCTACTCTACTGCCAATTCAGAGAGATAAGATTCTTTATTTTAATCCGCTCCACTGTAACTTCAGGGAGATAGGATTATGTCTTTAATCTGCTCCGCTGTAACCTCAGGGAGATAAGATCTGCAATTCTTCGGTCTACTCCGCTGTAACCTCAGGGAAATAAGACCCGATGCGATCTACTCTACTGTAACTTCAGAGAGATAAGATCCTTTATTTTAATCCGCTCCACTGTAATCTCAGGGAGATAGGATTACTAGCTTCAATCTGCTCTGCTGTAATCTCAGGGAGATAAGATCTGACACGATCTACTCTACTGTAACTTCAGAGAGATAAGATCTGACACGATCTATTCTACTGTAACTTCAGAGAGATAAGATCCTTCGTTTTAATCCGCTCCACTGTAACATCAGGGAGATAGGATTACTATCTTCAATCTGCTCCGCTGTACTCTCAGGGAGATAAGATCTGAAATTCTTCGGTCTGTTCCAATGTAATCTCAGGGAAATAAGACCTGTATAATGAACCTAATTATGCCTAATGATTAGGATGACATGATCAAAAAGAAACAAATGCTCCTAAATAGACATGTGAGAATGGTGTTTGCATGAATGCAGAATTTTATTTTTCGTGAATGATCTCACTTAGGTTATCACTACTCGAAGTTTATCAAGGTTTTGTGACTGATGTGCTACAACGCCTTCTCACTTGACTGATTTTTCTGAAGAAACATTTAGCCAGACTGTCCTCATTGTAAACCTCAAAGTTATATCCACTGGGACGCCAAAATTTGTACCATCATTCTCTCACAGTAATCTAAGGGTAGAAATATGTGGCTTTTCCTCTGTCCTCTTTTATCACAATTAGGGGATATAGGATCTGAACCGTTCTGGTTTCCTACACCATTCTCAAGGTGTCGTACCAAAGTCTTATGCGCAAGTGAAGGCTCTCTTCTCCGAGGTAACCTCTTCCTATTGCCTGATGATCATTGCTTGCCTGTTCATTTAAGCTTTGTAATTAACACGACAGCTTGTCATTTTGTTCAATCAATGTTTAGACAACAAAATCTGAAAGGATAGTCTTTAGCTTAGACTCTTCCTTCTTAGATATTTCACCCTTTAAACTTGGTATTTTCTAAACAATAGTCATGTTTCAGGTCCCTATATTATTTAGAAATTTTCCAGAGTAATGTGCAAAACTTCTTTCCTGAAAGTTTTGTTAATCATTATTCCTATGCAACATGTTTGCAAAAAGATCATAACAATGGATAAGAATAAAGCTAGTTCTGATCATAACTCAAATAAAACATCAAAGATGGCGAAAGAAAGGTAACAAAGAAGTGGATTGAGAATGTGCGTTTTCACAAAAAGAAAGGAAGAAAGAAAGAAAATAAAAGAATGTATTTTCAAGAATACACATAAGAACTAGGTGCCCCAGTTATCGCAGCTTGAGTTTCTCTGTACAAACTTTCCGAAGACCCTTCTGAGTTTGACATGTGTTCAGGAGATCTGCAATACTCTGTCAATGTTCCAAGACGTTGCATATCCTTTCTTATTGGTTCAAGTAAAGGAAGATCATCATATCCCCCCGATCAAAATTTGATCCGCTCAAGTCCTGATGTTCCAATCCTGCCCAATACTTGAGTCGCCTTTTCAGGTTTTCGACTCAAGCCCTCTTTGGTCTCAAAGTGCCCTTTACGGGTTTTCACCTTAGCCTCTCCAAAGTTCCCTTTTTTTTTAGGAAGCAAAGCGCCCTTTACGGGTTTTCACTTTGGTTCCCCTTTCTTTCAAGTGAAGTATTTCTTGACGGAGTCTGCATTTACAGGATTTGGTAAACTTTTGCCATCCATCTCGCATAGGATCAAAGCTCCACCGGAAAAGGCCTTCTTTACAACATAAGGGCCTTCCCAATTTGGCATCCATTTTCCTCTAAAATCTTTTTGCATAGAAAGAATCTTTTTTAGTACCAAGTCCCCTTCACGAAATTCTCGGGGGCGAACCTTTTTATTATAGGCTCGCATCATTCGTTTCTGGTACATTTGCCCATGGTGAATAGCTCTTAGCCTCTTTTCCTCTATTAGGTTCAACTGATCATACCGAGATTGGATCCAATCAGCTTTATCCAACTGTAGCTCAGATAACACCCGTAGAGAAGGGATTTCAACTTCAATGGGTAATACTGCCTCCATTCCATAAACCAGAGAAAAAGGCGTTGCCCTAGTAGAAGTTCTAACAGATGTTCGATAGGCAAGGAGAGCAAATGATAATTTCTCATGCCAATCCTTGTAGGTTTCAGTCATCTTCCCCACAATCCTTTTAATGTTTTTATTGGCCGCCTCCACTGCACCATTCATTTTGGGACGATACGGCGATGAGTTATGATGCTTAATTTTAAATTTGCTACAAACTTCAGCTATTGTGCTATTATTCAAGTTCATCGCATTGTCGGATATGATCCTCTCAGGCATTCCATATCGACAAATGATCTCCTTCTTCAAGAATTTGCTGACTACTGCTTTCGTGACATTTGCATATGAAGCAGCCTCCACCCACTTGGTAAAGTAATCAATTACTACGAAGATGAAGCGATGCCCATTAGAAGCCTTTGGTGATATTGGCCCAATAACATCCATACCCCACATGGAAAACGGCCAAGGAGAAGTCATGACGTGAAGAGGTGAAGGAGGCGCGTGTATTTTGTCTCCGTAAATTTGGCATTTGTGGCACTTCCTGGCATGATCAATACAATCTCCTTCCATGGTGGGCCAATAGTACCCAAATCTCATGATCTGTCTGGCCATCGTGAAACCACTAGCGTGCGTCCCACAAATACCCTCATGGACTTCTTCCAAAATTTTCTTGGCTTCCACAGCATCCACACATCTTAACAGTACTTGATCCTTCCTTCTTTTATATAACACTTCTCCATCTAAGACATATTCAATGGCTATCTTTCTCAGAGTTCTTTTGTCATTCTCTGTCGCTTGATCAGGGTATTCCCGATTCTTCACATATTGTAGGATACTCTGATACCAAGGACAATCATCTTTTCCCTCCTCCTCAATATTGCAGCAATTAGCCGGGGTCTCAGAGATACTCATCTGAACAGGCCTCATTGCCTCAAGTCTATTCACTTGAATCATCGAAGCTAGAGTAGCTAATGCATCAGCCATTTGGTTTTCCTCCCGTGGGAGGTAATAGAAGGTAATATCGTCAAACTCCTCAGCCAATTCAAGAACTAGTTTTCTATAATCGATTAGCTTAGGATCTCTAGTCTCCCACTCCCCTTTGAGTTGGTATATCACCAACGCTGAATCCCCGTATACTCTCAGTACTTTGATGTTCCGTTCAATGGCTGCACGAATGCCCATAATACATGCTTAATTTTCTGCCATGTTATTTGTACAATCGAAGTCCAACTTGCTAGCAACAGGATAATGATCTCCACTTGGGGATACCAAAACTGCCCCAACTCCATTACCCGTAGCATTTGAAGCTCCATCAAAATTTAGCTTCCATACGTGATCCATTAGAGGATTTTCTTCAGTATTCGCCACATACATCAAGTCCTCGTTTGGAAAATCAAAATTCAAAGATTCATAGTCCTCCAAGGCTCTACTAGCTAGGAAATCGGCTATTGCACTTCCCTTTATGTCCTTCTGACTGACATATACTATATCAAATTCTGAGAGCAAGATCTGCCATCTAGCCATTCTCCCGTTCAAAGCAGTCGATTCCATCATATATTTTAAAGGATCTAACTTTGAAATCAGCTAAGTCGTGTGATACAACATATACTGCCTCAGTCTTCGGGTTGCCCAGATTAGAGCACAACACAACTTCTCAATTGATGAGTACCTCATTTCGCAATCGGTAAATTTCTTACTGAGATAGTATATTGCCCTTTCTTTCTTTCCCGTCTCATCATGTTGGCCCAATACGCATCCCATGGAATTCTCCAACACTGTTAGATACAATATCAATGGCCTATCTGGACTTGGAGGTGATAAGACTGGAGTATTAGCCAAGTACTGCTTTATCTTATCGAAAGCCCTCTGACACTCTTCATCCCATTCACCCGTATTATGTTTCTTTAAGAGCCGGAATACTGGATCACATTTCTCTGTCAATTGTGAGATGAACCGAGCACTGTAATTCAGCCTCCCTAGGAAACCTCGAACCTCCTTCTGAGTGCGCGGGGGAGGTAAATCTCGTATTACTTTTACTTTGTCTGGGTCAACCTCGATCCCCTTTTTGCTAACTATGAAGCCTAATAACTTCCCTGATCTGGCTCCAAACGTGTATTTGGCCGGGTTAAGCTTGAGCTGAAATTTCTTTAATCTCAAAAATAACCTTTTCAAGACCTGAACATGCTCTTCTTCCGTTCTAGACTTCGCGATCATATCGTCAACATAGACTTCGATCTCTTTGTGCATCATGTCGTGAAACAAAGTCACCATAGCTCTTTGATATGTTGCTCCCGCATTCTTCAATCCGAAGGGCATTACCTTGTAACAGAATGTTCCCCATAAGGTAATGAATTTGGTTTTCCTCATGTCTCCAGGATGCATCTTTATTTGATTGTATCCAGAGAAACCGTCCATGAAAGAAAACAATGAATAGCCAGCCGTGTTATCTACCAAAGTATCAATGTGAGGCAGTGGAAAGTTGTCCTTTGGACTAGCCTTGTTTAAATCCCTATAATCCACACACATTCGTACCTTTCCATCTTTTTTAGGAACAGGGACGATGTTGGCTACCCAATCCGAATACTTGACCTCTTGTAAGAATCCAGCGTCGAATTGTCTTTTGACTTCTTCTCTTATTTTCAACACAATGTCAGGTCTCATTCTCCTAAGCTTCTGTTGAACGGGTTTACAATCCTCCTTTATGGGCAGACGATGCACCACAATGTTAGTACTTAGCCCAGGCATATCTTGGTACGACCACGCGAAAACATCCTTGAACTCTCGGAGCAAATTAATGAGGTCTTGCCTTGTCTTTGCGGTGATTTCAGTTCCAATTTTCACCTCCTTTCCATCCTCTAGGCTCACTATTTCTAATGATTCCCTATGAGGTAGGATATGCTTATCCTCTTGTTCTATCATTCTTAACAAGTCCGGAGATGCATCATAATCTTCGTCATTTTCAAAGTCGTGGGATCCCTCTGAACACACTTCTTGCTCAAAAATAGGCTCCGTGTTTGAGGCAGCGTCACTCATGTCATTGATATCTGAAGACCTATGAGGGCATATCAAAGAATATACCAAGAATATAAATTTATGAATATGTTTGTGCAAAAGAATTACAAATGAAAGAATTATTTGTAAGACAATCAACCAAATGAAAAATATAAAAGGAAAAAAAAGTGACTGATCGAGATGAACGTAGACACGTATTTCATTAAAATAATGATATTTAGGCCCAATGCCTATTTCACAAAAGATTTCATATCGTTTCTAGGCCAACAAACAACAGGAATGTTTTGAGCATTACTCTGAATAAGCCCTAAAGACTACAGGGATTTCTTCAGCAGTCCAATTGTTGAGCTCGCTTCCAGGCTCATAAGGGCAGATCTCCAACAAAGCCCTCCTTTCCGTTGCTTCTATGGCGTTGGTATAAACGTTTTCCAACATTCCTCCCATGCCGCTACCGGACACTCCACATTCAGAATGAATAAATCCTCCCGACACAAAAGATGTAGATATGTGGGGAAAGATTAAAGGCTCACACTTAGCTTCATGTCATTCAAACGCGCCCTTCTTCTCTCTCTTGTCTCTTCTCTACTTCTTTCTTCTTCTGCTTCATGTCTGGCTTGTACCCTAAACCAAATTTATCAAACTTTTCCTTCGGCATTGGTGCCTCAATTCTTCCCTGAAGATATTTTCCCAATCCTTTCCCGAGTAAGGCTCCTCTTCCTACCATCAATCGCAATCCCATCTCAGTGGTCCTGGATATTTTCGGTACTGGAATTCTATTTCCCTCCGCAATAAACATCGTGTTCACAAATTCTAACGACCGAAAAGAACATTCTAGTGCCTCATCGTTGATGTCCACATAAGGTGCATCGCTAGTCATCATTGCGATAATATCCTCCTCTGCATCTATTGTTACCAACCGATCCTCCGATACCAACTTCACCTTCTGATGTAATGATGAAGGTACTGCCCCTGCTGAGTTATCCACGGTCTCCCCAATAGACAGTTGTAGGAGGGTTTAATATCCATTACCAAGAAATCCACCTCATAAGTGACTGGGCCAATCCTTAATGGTACCTCAATTCTCCCCATAACCTCCTTTTTTGTTCCATCAAATGCCCTTACTATGCTCTGGCATGCTTTCATGTGCGAACTGTCTATTGGTAATCGACTAAGAGTGGACAAAGGTAATACATTTAGTGCAGATCCATTATCAACCAAGGCCCCCGGGAGTGTGTACCCTTTGCATCGGATAGTAACATGCAGGGCTTTAGTAGAACCTCTTCCTCCGGATGGTATTTCATCATCACTGAAGAAGATAAAATTGTCAGCACCAATATTGTTGATCAGCCGATCCAGCTTGTTTACCGAAATATCGTCAGCCACATATGTTTCGTTTAGCACCTTTAAAAGTGCATTCCGATGTACTTCTGAGTTTAAGAGTAAAGCTAATACAGAAATGCGGGCTGGCTGTTTGTGCAGTTGCTCCACAACACTGTATTCACTGTGTTTCAAAAACTTCAAAAACTCATTTGCCTCCTCTTCTTTTATTGGTTCATTTACCAATGGCTCAACTTCTACTGCTTTCCCTTTCCTCTGTTCTTTCTTCCAATTCTCTTCCCTGGACGACTCTGCTTGAGCGTCATATCTTTTTCCATTGCGCGTGTAAGAACCTATTTCTGATTTCTTTCTGCTTCTTTTCCCAAAATGGTCACATTACACCCGTAATTCACGGCACCATTTTGTTATCCCTATAAGAGAAATTTGATGGTTTCTGGATTACAATTTTCGGTGTTACCTGAGCCCTAACCTCATTACCCTTAGGGCGTGAGATAATGACCACAGGATGATTTATTTTTGGAGCCTTTGTTCCCAACTCTGTCGCGCATATGCTTCTCATTTCTTTCACATCTTCATAAAACCTCATCTCCTTGTTATCCATCATGCTTTGAACCAAACCTTGAATCCTTCACATTCTTGGATTTATGCCCTGTTTTATGGTGAAATTCACAATAATTTCCCATCTCATGCCCTTCCTCAGAATCTGAAATAACCAACCCTCTTTTCGCCATTTCTTTCCAGACCCGTTTCAATGGAGTTTTTACTTCAGCAATGTCAGTCTTGACTTCTTCTCCCGTACATTCGCTAACCATATTCACCCCCTTATCTGCGTGATTAGGTAACGGATTCTTTGCGTTAGGTGAGTCGTCAAGTTTGACGACACCTAAATTGATAAGTCCTTCTACTACCTTCTTGAAGGTAGTACAATTTTCTATCGAGTGCCCAGAAATTCCCGCATGAAATCACATTGCGCGTTCATATCATACCATTTTGGATACGGGGGTTGTAGAGGACTCAAGTAACGGGAAGCAACAACATGTGCATCGAATAAAGTCTGATACAACTCCTTGTATGACATCGGGATTGGCGTGATTGGGGCTTTTCAGTAGTTTGCCTAGCTCCCGACTCTTGTCTTGATGATCCCTGTTGATTAGCAACCACTTTCTTTGGTTGATTCACGGTAATTGACCTACCATAAGCATTCACATTATTCACTTCATTTTCTCTTTTCCTCGGGGGTGCCCTCCTATTATTTTCTCCTCCATCTATTTTTCCACTTTTAATGGCATGCTCAATCATTTCACCATTCATGATTATATCCGAGAAATTTTTTGAAGCGCTTCCCAACATGTGAGTGATGAACGGGGCTTTCAAAGTATTAATAAAAAGCGTCGTCATCTCTTTTTCCAAAAGCGGTGGTTGCACCTGAACCGCCACCTCTCGCCACCTTGCGCATATTGTCTGAAGCTTTCGTTCGATTTCTTCTCTAAATTTTGCAGAGTTATCCTGTCAGGCATCATTTCTGAGACATGATTGTATTGTCTCAGGAAAGCCTGTGCTAAATCCCTCCAAGTAGCAATTTTAGCTCGGCTCAGCTGATTGTACCACTTTGACGCCGCTCCCGTAAGACTTTCCTGAAAGCAATGTATTAATAATTGATCATTATTAATATGCCCCGTCATTCTTCTACAAAACATAGTAATATGGGATCCTGGGCAACTAGTCCCGTTGTATTTCTCAAATTCCGGCATCTTAAATTTGTAAGGGAGCACCAAGTCCGGAACCAAGCTCAGATCCTTTGCATCTATTCCATAGCTTTCGATGCTTTCTATTGCCCTAAACTTCTCTTCTATCCATTTCCATTTCTCCTAAATTGTTTTGGAAATTCCTCCTTCGCCTTGTCCTTTTCAACCATCTCGTCAAGATCTGGGACAGCAATATTATTCAGGCTATCACTGGGATTAAAGCCCGCTCCGGGTTGAAAATTCATTGGGATTGAAGCATCGCCTTGGAACTGCTGGGCCTAACCGACACAGAGGGTCTCCGCGGATGCAGCTCAGTCTGTACTTGCGCATGCGGAGGCGTGAAACCTGGAGGATAAAGTGGTTCACCATTGTTTTCTTCTTCACTAATAATCACAGGACCTTTACCCTTATCTACTCCCTTCAATAATTGCGTCATCTTAGCCACCAGATCATTTTGGACTCCTCCATCTTTTGCACCATGTCACGCTGAATCTTTTCTATTTGCTCTTTCATTTGCGCCTGCAACTGGTCTTGCATTTCTTTTTGAAGTCGCTCTAGCTTCTCCAACCTTTGGTCCATAATTTTTGTCTTAGCTCGGGTGCCGTAACTTTGTTGGTTTTCCAGGTTAACTGAAATGATTTTATTTGATTAGGTTTTTAATGGTCATTAATGCATATGATGTGATGCAATGCATGAAAAGAATGCAAAGAAAAAGAGGCACTGATTCTAATTCAACTTCATTAGAAAACTTTACTAGATAAAGAGTTTCTTTACATAAAATAGACTACATATATGGCTTTGCCCTTACACTCAAAGCCTTAACCTTTCTAAGAAGCCAAGCTAACTCTCGGCCCCTGTCCGACTCTAACTCATACTTCAAACTTAATAGATCAGCCTGAACCGCTAGAGTTTGCAGATGATCAGCTACTTCGCGCACTTGAGCCACCGCCTCTCCATAATATAATCTCTTTCTCTAATCTGCTCTTGAGACCGACGGAATTGTCTTTGCCACTACTCATTATTTTCTTCCAGAAGCTCTATCCGGATTTCACTATTTTGCAATGCATTCTCTAGCCCTCCTATTTGTCCTTTTAATTCTTCAATTTTGTCTAAGCTCGCCCTTAATTCAAGCGTAGCATTACGATTACAGTACTGGTGAAGTGATCTTTCTAGTTCAGTTATCCGGACCTTCAACTCCGTCTTCTCGTCTTGGCAAACTAGTAGACTCTTTCCCAATGCGACTTCTCGAGCCCGAGTATCCTGAAATTTCTTTTCCCATTGATTAACTTTCGTCTTTTCCTCCTGAATTTCTTGTCGCCATTGCTCTGGCGTTTTACCCAAGCCAGCAGCTCTTACCGACCTACGCAACTTCTTGTAATCTGTCTTCAGGCTATCCAAATCTTCTTCTGCTTTGTTCTTTCCTTTTCTCAATTTATCGCCTCTAATCTTTGAATGTCCACATCCAGTCCTAACTGCATTTTTTCTTCCTCTAGTTGTTCTATCTTCTTCCCCAATTCTAAACTCCTTTTTTCAAATTCTTGTTTGATGATTTCTATCTCAGAAGGCAAAACTTGTAAGTGTTCCTCTAAAGATCGAGCAGTTTCTGAATTTGACGCCGGGATGTTGTCGTTGATCCTTTGATCACGCCACTGACTATACTCGGGGTAATTGTCGGACCTACGGCTAAGATCTTCATTCGACGAGTCTGGTTCCAGGCACTAGATATTTCTCGAACCTTCTTCTTGTAGTTGTCCTCCCTATAGAAAATCACAATAGGCCAACCCCTGCGTTGCTGGTATGAATTGTCGTGATCTATACTGTCTTGATACGAGTAGAGGAGCATATCCGATAGCTCCCCATATCCCGAGCAGCGGAACCCAGTCAAAATCTCCACATCGGTACAATATCTCATCAGGAATTAACCAAGGAGCCCTCCATTCAATATCTTCATCCTGGAGATTCTGGAGTATCTCTATCCATTTTTCTTCTGAAATATCATCCCGTCTTGGCGTGGCCACCAATTCTCCTAGAGGGGAGTAGCTATCAGAGAATACCCGATAAGAGACCTTTTCGACTTTCCAGAAGTGGCTATGGAACCATGCCAATAAGAGCTGCGCGCATCCAATAAACCTTCCCTCCCCTGCTTTTCGACACGCATTCAAGGATCTAAAAGTTTCAGCGAGTATTGCCGGAACCGGTGTAACCCCTTTACTAAGCCGATCAAACAAATCAGATACAGCCTCGTCTATGTGTCCTAAAGCTTTGGGGAAAACCACTAGTCCATAGATACCTAAAGCGAAGACATCGACCCTTTTCTTTAAGTCAGGATGTACAAGCACCAATCTCGCAAACTTTTCCAAGGAACACATTTACTGTCGCCCTTCTGTTGGATCCGGGCAGCGACCCACTGCTCGCTCATCCCAGTGATGTTCATTAATTTCTTTAACAACGGAGGGACACAAGCAGCTCTGGAATAAGCCTTGTCGACTTGAATCTTTGGGCACCGAAGCAAGGTCGTATACTCCTCCACAGTAGGCGTCAAATCTACCTTCCCAAAAGTGAAACAACTGTAGGCAGGATTCCAAAACTGAGCAAGGGCTCGGAATAAATACTTGTCCACTTTGACACTAAGCAGATAAGGTAGGTCACCGTAGTTACAATAGAACAGCTGCTTGGCCTCGACATCCCATTGATCCCAGACTTCTTTCATTTCTCGAAGGTCATTCTGGATTACACTGATACGGGTAAAATCCCACAATTCTGACACGTACCCTTCGGTAAGACTATCGCCTTTCTCCGTTGTGTCGTTTCAGCCCATATTCGCACAGCCGCATTATCCTCTACTTTATCAACAAACCCCTTTTCCATGATAAGCTTTCTACCAAGAAACTGAACGTAAATCGACACCTCTTTTAGAATGAAGATGCCATGCAATCACAAACAAAGTAAATTAGCATTAAACACAGAATAAGATTTAAAATAAGCGACAATAAATACAACATTCATTTAGGTAAGCACTAAAATTTGGAGTAGCTCTACCTAGGTCAGTTCCTATGGCTCATTACATGTGGTTTGGTTCTAAAGTAGGGTACCTGAACCAGCAAATTCCTCGATCCTCACCCATTATAGGCTCATACGGACCAAGTTCGATTCAGGGGGATACATTTCCCTATGGCCATGCGGAGATGAAAATCTCACGAAGACATAGGTACGGATATATCCCGAAAGCGATTCACTATCCCATGCGGAGGTGAAAACCTCACGAAGGCGTAGCTTCTCACTCCCACTTAAAGGTGTGACCACGGTCATGCAATGCAATGCGGAAAGATACCAAAATTTAAACAAACAGAGCAAATATAAACCCCAATGGTGATGATTATGATAAAGACAGATAAAATGCGATGAAAGGATCGTAATTTTAAACCGAATTTTCAATTTTTGACAAAAGACAAAAAGTAATCACCACGTGGCTTGACCCTCTTATCGGTTCCCCAGTGGAGTCGCCAAGCTGTTGACACCATTTTTTGATGAAAAACGGGTCGACTTGGGTTTTGGAAAATGAAAACAAAATGGGAGTCGCCACCAATCCTTTTTTTATGAGGTGTGATTGGATTACCTCGAAAAATGGTTGTTTTTAATAAACGGTTTGATTTTATTAAAACAACGGTTTTGGTCCACGAAATTTAGAAAACGGGTTCGGGAGTCGGTTACGCACGAGGAAGGATTAGCACCCTCGATACGCCCAAAATTGGTACCTAGTTGATTACTTAATGTCTTATGTCGAAAATTGAGAATTTAAAAGAATTTTAAAAATATGATCCTTGTATTAAAAAGTTGAAAATCTTGGAAAAAGTGGCATATTTCACGTTAATCGAGAAAAGACATCATATCCAGTAAGTTAGGATACAACGTCTCGAATTCTCGATACGCGAATAAAAATGCTTATTTAAAAGATAGGTTTAGCCATCTCGGATTTGAAAATGAGATCACGACCAGTAAGTTAGGAGCGATTTTTTAATCCCGAGATCATTTAAAATTTGAGTTTAAAAAGATTCGTGTCTTTAGATTTATTGTGAAAGTCGAAACCCAGTAAGTTAGGGTACGACTTTCTCAAATCTAAACACGAAATTTTGTTTACTCAAAAAGTTATAATTCATACATTGAATGAAATATTTTATTCACGAAATAGTAAAAATAAGATACGATGTTAATATGCGTAACTAAATAAATATGAATACGATGATGTAAAACAATGCAAGTAATAGCAACGAAAATAAGATAAATAAAAGGTACAGACCAATAACATACGAAATAGCAATGTATACAAGCAAATAAAATTAAAGCATTCGTTCAAAATAATAATGAAAATGTAAATAAATAATGAATAAAATTATAAAAAATGTAAAGATATATATATGTAAGTATACATCAAATTTGAAAATAATAATAAAAAATAAAATAAAAAAGTAAATAGTGATATTTATATATATGTTTAAAATATATTAAAATAAGATGTAAATAGGTATATACGAATTAGAAAGTATATAAAAAATATAAGTATGTACATATAAATATATTTATAAAAATTAGAAAATATAGATATAAGTATATGTATATACAAATTATAAAATATACGAAAATATGATTTTGTATGTATATATTAAATAAGTTAAAAGAATACATATACATGTACGTATATACGCAATTTTATAATAATATAATATATCACCTATTATCTAAGATTTATATAAGTAAATATAGGTATAAATATAATGATAGTAATAATAATAGTAGTAATAATACTAACAATAATAGTAAAGATAATAATAGTAAATAATAATAATAATAATAAAATAAACAAAATAATAAAGCGACTAAAAAAGGGCTAAATCGAAATAAAATAAAAAAAGAAAATACTGGGCGAATTTGGAATAAAAAGGACGAAAAGGACCAAAATGTGACTCGCGCGAAAGGACGGAGGGCCAAAACGGAAAATATCCCAATTATTAGGACACGTGTCCATTCTATGAGTGCAAGACTAAATCAAAAACGCTAAAATAATTTGGGCGAAAATTATAAAATCTAAAAAATGTAAATAGGACTAGATTGAAACACCCCAAAAGGGCGGAAGGGCCAAATGGGTAAATAACCCAATCATCAAAACACGCGGATCCTGAGACGCGGGTCGGGTCGCGCGCGCGGGTTTTCCCACCAAAACGGCGCCGTTTGTGTTACTATAAATATTAAAAAAACCCAAAACAAATCAGTTTCAGCATTTTTTAAAAAACAGAGAAGAGCTCTCTCCCTCTCTCTCAGGCCCCAAGTCAGGCCAAGGTTCCGGCGATCCTCCGCCATTGACGGCGTCGCGCCGGCCACTGTACACGGTGGTCGGAAAATTCAAAGGTATTTTTTTTTATTTTTATTTTGCAAATACTGCTTTTTAATATATATGTATGTATATGTGAAAGATTAAAAATAAATAAATATAGAGAATAAAAGATGCAAAAAAAATCACCTTTTCGATTTTTTGTTTATATTTCCGGGTAGATATTACAAAATAGATGAAAAGAAAAAAAAAGCCCCGATTTTGATGTTCGAATGGCTTTATATAGAGCCATTTTACAAAAAATTTTTATTGTTTGTTGCTGCTTGTGTGTGTTCTTCATTTTGCAGGGCTGATGGAGGACGATGGGACGTGCGCGGCGCAAGTGGCAGAGCAGTTGGTGGCTACGGCGGTGGGGTGGTTGAGAAGGCCCTAGGTGCGGCGCACCTAGGGTTGCTGCTGCTTTTTTCTTTTTCTTTTCTGAACATAGGTTAGGGTAGTTGGGTGTATTGGATTTGGGCTTTTAGATTTTGGGTTTGGGTTAATTAGGTTTGGTTGTAATTTGGGCTCTGCTGGTTGTGGGTTAGTGTTTAGGTGGGTTGGTTTGTAATGGTTTTTATTTGGACCATATTGGGCCCCGGGTAAATTTGGGCTTGTACAAGCATCATCGATTGTTTCTACCTTGAATGATATATCCTTCCATGATTGATTATGCAAAAACCACTTGGCTTAGTGAAGATGCACCAAGCTTGTTGGGTTAAGGCTTTATAAAGATCCACATGCCTAGCCCACCTAGCCATTCAAGCTATTCTAGTTACAAAAATAAACCTTAATGGTTCCATCCTTTTTTTTTTTACAAATATACTTTGGGGTTCTTCTACATGACATCATATAGACTAGAAGCTATTCTTGTTTTGTTGAGAAGTATTTCTTCCATTTTAATAACTCTCTTTACTTTTAAGTATTTATTGGGACATAGGTCTTATTGTATATGGGAAAATTCACTTTGCCATTTGCCTTTTAAAAATAAGGTGGGATAATTTTTATGTTTTAAAAGAAAGTGAGAGGTGGGATAGTTCACTCAAAGATAAAAGAGAGAAAACCTTTGACTCAAATAATTTTTTTTCCTTAAACATTTTTTATCAACTCTTCAACAGGAGTTCATCAGTGGTTTGTTAAAGTTGATTTTAGGGTAATGACTAATAGATTTGAATATGTTAGTTGTGTACAGTCTGATCTTTTATCATGGTATTGTAGTTTCGTAATTTCAATTTCAAAATCAACCATATTTTAGGTGATATTTTTAACTTTTTTTTTTGTTTGTTTGCGGTTAGTTGTTATTAGTCTTACTGGAGTTATATGTTCAATGTAATAGTTTTATATTGTGAATTTTGTAGCCAGAACTTTAAATATAGTTGAGCTTTTGAGTTGAGTCTTAAGTCAATGTTATTTTTACCCTCTATTTTAAAATGGTTTTTTTCACGTAAAAATCATGTCTCATTTATTTTCTTGTGATTGTTTGGTGTTCATTGAAGAGATATTGTGTTATTGTGGTCGCCATAGTTGCCAACTTGTGTTTATTGGGAGAAAGTAAGAACATTGGTTGTGTTTTTGTGCTATTTGGTAATTTCAATTTCGTTCCTTCAAATTGGTATCAAAGTTTAATTTTCATGTTTGGTAGTTATGAAAATTAACACAAGTAGAACGATTGTGTTGAATGGTACGAATTATCAACTTTGCTGAAATAAAATGAAAGACCTTTTGTTTGTGAATGTTTTACATCTTCCTATTTTTGTCACTCAAAAACTCAAGCTTAAAATGATAACGAGTAGGCATTTGAACATCAACAGGTGCATGGTTTTATTCAATAATTTGGTGACGAAAATGTTTACAATTACATTGATCAAGAGACACATCCAAACATAATGTGGAATAAACTTGAAAACATATATGCTACGAAATTTTAGCTTTTTAATTTATTTTTAGGGGAGAAGCAAATATAAAGCAAAAATGATAGAGATAAAAGCCGAAGCAAGTTAAGATCAAGATACAAGAATCTGACTATCATCATATTGTTGCAAGAAAAGTCATATCAGGAAACACCGTTACAAGTGCAAAAATTAAAATATTATTTTCACAACTGAAAGAATCAAACATAATTCGAAGGAAAAACATTATCACCTAAAGAAGTATGCAATTTTAAGAGTAGGGGATAGGGTTAACATAACTCAAACATGTGCCAAATAGGTGTCTAGTTAGACTTTTAACCACTAGTTAGACTTTTAACCACAACTCCATTTAAGTTAAGACATTAAAAATATCATATTATTAAATATGAATATTGTTATATGTAATCACTTTGTTAGACAAACTTGCCAAAATCAGTCACATTCGATCAGAGAATAAGGAGTTTGCCTGAATCAAAGATAGAGAAAGATAGAGAGCTACACCGCCAGAGAAAACACCACATTTTGTATTGCATTTTCATGATGATGAAGATGTCATATTCTTCACCAACACTTATCTCTCACATGTTCAGCACATGAGCCCTTGTTAAGTCAAACCCACTTAAGTCACTCCAAAGTGAAATAGCAAACCAAACCATATTCTTTTTTTATTTATTTAATTTATCATTAATTTTAATTTTTTATGAACTAAAATAAATATTTTATATTTAAAATAGTTAAAATAACTTAAAAATTCTATATACAATATATATTTAAATGTTATATAATTTTTTTATTAAAAAAACTTTGAAACTTTAGTAAATAATATTCAAAAGCCACAAAAATAAATGTTGTTTTATCAAAATAACCCGAAACCCAAATTAATATAAAAAAATTAAAAATCTGAAATAAATTATTTTGAATGGTTTGAAAATTTTTAAAAACATGATTGAATCAAACAGAATTCATCCCTACTCATCAAAACTAGACTAGACAGCTTTCGACACCCTTATTCGAACCATCCATAACCACCAACATCAAACCATGTATCAACAAATAACTTACTATTATGAATTAATTAGATACACAAACTCCATGGAGAAATTATTAAAATTCCATTTTATATACAAATAAGTTATCTTATTATGATGTACTTTTTTTCATTTTATATTTTTAATAAGAAATTCACATATGGCGATATTTGAAACCATGACACCAACACTTATAAAACCTCAATTTTATCACTTTAACCAAAATTTCATTTTAATTTTTATATAAATTTTAATATTTTTACACAAAAAACTTTTTGCATTAATATCGTGAGTATGCCATAATTTAGTATTTATTATTGTTTTCACTACAAAATTATACATTTTGTTTGGTATTTAACCCCTTGTATTCATAGTAACATTAACTCTCAAATAAACCGAAAGTTGAATTACGTCAGACCTTGAAAGGGAGAAGCTCTCCTAATATCTATTTTCTCCATTTACAAAACTTGAATTCAAATTCTTGTTTAAAGAGGTAATGATGATTCAAAGTTAATCAAAAACCAATATCCAATGTTGTAAGTATCAGTTCGGTCTTGAACTAATCAAACTATGATTCAATTATCGGTTTAACCATGCGAAATTTAAAGAAAAATAAAAAAACAAAATAATTAATAATAAATAGAAAAATCATAAAAGAATAAAATAAATAAATTATAACAACAAAAGCAAATATTTGCCCTTTTACATAATTTTCTTATCCAATTTCAAGGACCATATTTTGGTATAAAAGTTCAATTCTGCTATCAGTGCTTATATTTTGTGAAAGTTATGAATTTAGTCCTTATACTTTAATTTTATTATTTTTACTTATATTTTTTAAACTTTAAAATTTCAGTTCTCACCCAATGATATCTATTAAATTCATTAAGTTGTGTTATTTTTAAAATCTGACGTGACAAACATATTATCATATGTGTAATGTTATGTCAACTTGTTATTTCCACATATTACTCACTAAAAATTCAGTTAATTGATTAACGATTGTCGTCTGTGCCAAGATTAAATTTTTAAAATTTGAAAAGTACAGGGATTTAGAACGATCCCTTTGGAGAATATGGACCAAATCTATTAGTGTATGCACAATATGAGACCAGTAATTGAATTTAATCAAATAGATATAACTATAACTATTTGAGTCAGAATTAAAATTTCAAATTTTTAAAGAAAAGAGACTAAAATTGATCAATTCAAAAAAGATAAGGACTAAATTTAATCAAATCAAAACATAGGGACTAAATACATAATTTTTGTTTAACGACTAATAATAGTAGAATTTAACAAAAAAAAAAAAAACCTCAATGCCCTTCGTTCACGAACACAAGGCCTTGAAAAAAAGAAAAAGAAAACAACACAGCCATGAGTTTCCATCTTTCTGCAAACTGAGTTGTTGATGAAAGGAAACAGCAGTTGTAAAAAGTGTGGGCAAATCGCCCAACTGTTACCAAGCAAACAATAAGACTAAATTTCTTTTGACCCATCCCCAAATTCCCATTTCAACTTCATCAATAACAAGTCAATTCCTCGCCTTACATTGAACTGCGGTGAAAAAAAATCAGCTTTTTATCTCAAATCAGGGCTTTGGGTCAGTTTCCTATTCTTTCATTATCATCATTCATCATTTTTATGTTTATATTCATTTGGTTTCTTCTAATTTTCGTGTTTTGCTGTTTATGAATTGATATTTTTGTTTTCCAATTAATTCAATGCTTATATTGAGAGTTAGAAACTTGCTTGGAGTAGGTTTTCGGTTCTGGGTTCGAATGATTTTATGTTTTGGATTAAGAAACTTGTTTATGTTTTTTCACCAGAGGGTTCATATTAAACGAATTTATATCCAATCCCACCATTATAGAAAAGCTTAATATATGCATATATGTGTGTGTGTGTGTGTGTGTGTGTGTGTGTGTACATAGCATAAAGGATGTTGGGGGTTGGGTATCCGGAAAGGGATCGTAGAGGCCGGAATTTGAATCCGGTGCTGGCTTAGTGTTACCCTCCGAAGGATGGTTGCATGAACTAACTGAACTAATATTCAGGGTTCAAAACTGGAATTTGAATCCTATACCTACCTAGTACTGCCTCTTAAGGATGAGTGCATGAACCTATTGAGCTAATCTTCGGGCTCAAAAGCTTTTTATTGTCGTCAATAAAATCTATATAGAAATTGGATATGAAATTTTCTGTTTCTGAAACCTATTATGTTTGTTTTCGGTCAATGAAAGATGGTGTAAAGAATATTAGCTCTAGCATATCCTAATTTATTCAGTTGACCTTATAAATCGGCGCTTAAATTATTAGGTGAGGGCGGTGAGTCGCTGCTTAAGCATTGATCAAATGTGTAGTAACTAAGAACTTGAATGAGGAGCTTAAACACATTTTGTTTCTTTTTGTTTGGTACAGTGGGATTTTAGAGAGAAATGAGTGCCACAAGACACCGGGCCGTAGGGGGTGGGGTTAACCATGTATTGGACTATTTGAGACGAATGCAAGCGGAGAATCCTTCGTTCTTTTATGCAATTCAAGGTGATAATGACCACACCGGTGGAAGCATATTTTGGGTGGATGCAACATCAAGGATGAATTACGCTTACTTTGGGGATACTGTCGTATTTGACACAACATATAGGACCAATCGTTATAGGGTTCCATTTGCCTCGTTTAGTGGACTCAACCACCATGGGCAGACGGTGCTGTTTGGTTGTGCTTTAATTCTCAATGACTCTGAGGCCTCATTTGCATGGCTATTCCAAACTTGGCTTCATGCAATGTCTGATCGTCGTCCCATCTCAATAACAACTGACCCTGATCGTCTCATACAGATGGCTGTCACACAGGTTCTTCCAGAAACACGCCTTAGATTCAATAGGTGGAGCATTTTCAAAGAAACCCAAGAGAAGCTGGCTCACATATACCAATCACAGCCTACATTCGAAATAGAATTTAAGAAATGCGTTAATGAGACTGAGACAATTAATGAGTTTGAATCATCATGGGTTTCGCTTCTGGAACGTTACTTTGTGATGGACAATGAATGGCTTCAGTCAATGTACAATGCTCGGCAAGAGTGGGTCCCTGCTTATATGCGAGATACCTTCTTTGGGGACTTTTCTATAACCGAGAGAAACATAGGTTTAAACTCATTCTTTGAAGGGTTTGTGAATGCATCGACCACCATACAGATGTTGATTAAACAGTATGAGAAAGCCGTAGCAAGTTGGCACGAGAAAGAGTTAAAGTCTGATTATGACAGCACCAACACTTCACCGGTTCTTAAGACACCATCTCCTATGGAAAAACAAGCTGCTAATCTCTATACGCGAAGAATATTCATGAAGTTCCAGGAGGAGCTAGTTGAGACCCTTGCCAATCCTGCCACTAAAATCGATGACTCAGGAACTGTTGCAACATATCGGGTGGCCAAATTCGGGGAAGAGCACAAAGCGCACACCGTTAATTTCACTTCTTTTGAGATGAAAGCTAATTGCAGTTGCCAAATGTTTGAACATTCCGGGATCATATGCAGGCACATATTAGCAGTTTTCAGAGTGAAAAATGTTCTCACACTACCTTCACAATATGTACTAAAGCGATGGACGAGAAATGCCAAAATTGGAGACATGCAGGATGAACATGCTACCGAATTGCCAAATAATTCCCGGGAATCCTTAACAGATCGGTACAATACTCTACGCCAAGAAGCTATTAAGTACGTTGAAGAAGGGGCGAAATCTATTCATGTTTACAATGTGGCAATGGATGCTTTACAAGAGGCACTGAAAAAGGTTAGCTCTGCAAAAAACCAAAGCCCTATATCTGCTGAAGATGGAGCACTGAGCAATGGACGTAATCAAGAGTTGCATGCAGCTGGAGATATCGAGACAGTGGCATGTCAATCTGCGGTCAGTTTCTCCTACTTTATATATATATATTTGCTGGCATTTAGGGCTTGGACGGTTGATCGGTGTTTATTTATTCAGTCCTGTTGATGTGTTGGTATGTTCATCGAGTCATATCAACAATACTCATCTGAGATTAACAGCGGTACCAACATAACTCTAACTCAATGCTAACTTTTTTACACTACTGCCTCAATGATTTGGGTTAGTATGTATGTGTGTATTATCTGACTGCAATCTTTTTCTATTAGAGAGGATCCCACCAGAGCGCCTTCTACTTCTATTAGGCCCTAAACTAAGATCAAAATCATTCTCGACAAACACATAAAAAGTGCATCCATATTTTTCATTTGGTCTGGGTACAGACCAAAGGTCTTGAATGATTGATCCAGCCGAACCACTCAAAAGATAAATAGGTATTTTTTTATTTCTTCATGCTCGTTCCTAGCTCAAACCACCATTCCTACAGATAAGAATCCCATTCATTACATGATTTCTTCTTCATATAGATAGATACAGGACATACGAAGCAATTACATGATCATTTTTATGATATATATCTGACCCTTGTGTTCATTTATCTTAAGCACACTGATACATGTGCGTGCGTGGGAAAAGAACAATCTTGGACGCATTACCATCTTTGTTTTTTGTTGTATTTGTAATTGAAATCTATGTTATTTTCCTATCATTTTGTCAACCAGGACGAGAAGGAAAAGAAAATCCGGGAATTGACAACAGAGTTGGAGAGCATAAACCGCCGATGCGAAGTGTACAGAGCGAATCTGCTGGCTGTGTTGAGGGACATGGAAGAACAGAAGTTAAAGCTGTCTGTTAAAGTTCAAAATGCAAGGCTTAATTTGAGAGAGTGAAAGCAATGAGTAAAAAAGAAATGTTGTGAAAATGAGTCTTTGGTAGCATTTGATTTTGGCCTTCTTAGATGATTTGGCAAAGAATTAATGAATAGCTGGTTGGATTAATTTGCCAATGTAGTTCAACTTGTATTGAAAATATATTGTATTATATATTTTAGGGTAAGAACAGATTTCTAGGTTTTTTTTTTAAATTAGAAGATTTAAATATCACATTATTTTTTTATTTTATCATTTACTATATATAATATATGGGGTTGACTAAGTCGGTGTTACGAGTCAACAATATTAATTCAAAATTGCTCAAATAACTTTTGGGGAGAGTATTAAATAATATTATAATAATGCTTTCTTAATTTTATATAAAATCTTTTAATACAAAATAAAAATAAATTAAATGTCTAAGATTCAAAGCTCGGATTTGATTTGTATGGGTGAAAGTACCATAAAATTTTTTGTACTATATTTTAGATTGTATTTTAGCTCTTTTATTGAAAATTGGACAAATCAGTTAATGTACATTAGATAAGTAAGTAAAACAGACTCTTATAGAGCTTAGTGTTTATATATAAGATATAATAACAATTTTAACCCTTAATCTTTACACATTTATTCAATTTGATCTCTATTTTTTTATTTGAAGTAAATTAGAAATTTTTAAAATTAATAAGGCTAATATTTAAATTAATGAGGCATGGTAACAAAATTTTAAAAATTTCAATTAGGCCTTTTTAAAATTAAAAAATCATAAAAATTATAAACAAAATTTATAAAAAATAAAAATACTGACCGATTAAAATCTAATAGTTATTAATTTTTTTAAAAAAATTGACTCCTATTCTTTTTTTTAAAGGGGTTAATCAATTTTTTTTAATTTGTTACTAAGGTCATTTTGACTCTTTAACCTTATTAGTTTAAAATTTTTCTAATTTACTTCCAATAAAAGAGTAGGGTTCAAATTAAATAACTGTTAAAGATTGAGGGCTAAATTTGTTATTATACCTTATATGTAAACACTAAAAAAAACATTTAACGGTGCAATTTTAACGGATGAGTTGTTTTGCTCATTCATCTAATGTATAGGGGCTACCTATTTTTTAATAAAAAGGGCTAGAATGCAATCTAGGGTATAGTAAGGGGGGCTACCAATATTTGTATTAATAATGTAAAAGGTTTTTCAGCCAAGGTAAAATTACCCCCTTATTCTCGTAAAATGTCTTACCAATTATTTTTCGTAAGATATTTGTCAATCTGATAAAGCTTAGTTCACTGTAACACTCCCATTCCCAACCCGAAAAATGGGTCAAAGCATTAGGATGTTACATTCTCTACTACATTCTTCACGTATCAAATATTTCTTATAAACTTTTATAACTTTTCGGTTTAGTTCCTTTTTGTAATAAAAGTTTAATATTCACTAATTAATCATATTAAATCAAGTTTTTTTTTCTTGTTACACTTTAACCACATAATTTTTCTCAATATCTTATTTCACATATCAAATTTCTATGTATTTCATTTCTAATATTTCATTCACATATTTTCTCAAGTTAAATAATTTAGTCCTTATCATCATAAAAATTCCATATTTTTTCATAATTTCACTTTTACATTACTTTGTGCACATTTCAACATCTCAGAATACATTCATTAAACTTTTATCATAATTTTCTTATTCACATATTAAATTATTTCCCACTTAAACTTTTGTATAATTTTCAATTTAGTCCCTATTGCCATGTAATTTATTTTTCACCATATAAGCACTTTAATCAAATAATTCATTATAATATCTTATTTCACATAACAAATTGTCATGCATATCAATTCCATTGTTTCGATTATAAATTTCACAAAGTTTACAATTTAATCTTTAACATCATGAAAATTCATTATTTACTATAATTTCACCTTAAAATCACTTCGTAATCAATTCACTAATTCATTTAAACTCTTTATCATAAATCTCAAATGCATGTTTATTTCAGTGAAAATAAATTTTATAAAATAATTTTCAAGAAATCTGCTAAACAATAGAAAATATTTTACTTAGATTGATCCAAACACTAGGAAATATTATCTTTTCTAGAAAATAAGTCCTTTTCCAGAAATTATTTTCCGGAAGTCATTTTTAGTGAAACAAACAGAGCCTTAGATTAGATTTTACCCTATTGGTATGTGAATGAAAGTTCAAAAAAAATGTAGTTTGGTACATGAACTATATTTCATTCTTCAATGTGGTACTTCGAGTATTTTCATTCCCAATTTGGTACATGTGGAATCATCTGTCAACTAATTTACCCCAAGAAAATGATTGTATGAAACAGGAATGTCACATCATCTTATATCCCTTACCAATTATTTAATGTCATTTCAACATTTTTTTTCATGTTATTGACACATCATTTTGGTAATTCGTTTCAGGAAGATTTCCCATTTCCCACATGAACCAAACCTCCTATATCCACAAGTGAACAATCTTCAAGCGTTTTATGAAAATTATTCATTCGTTTTTCCTCCCTCGAGACCCTCTATTTTTTTCATCCCATACAATATCTCATTAAAAACCCCACAAACAATCCAAGGTAAACTTTGGTCCTCTCCTAACTATGCAACAAATTCCACGTTTCCTCTTTCTCTTAAGGATCAGGAGCCCTATAGAATCCTGTCAACCTCCACTCCTGGCCATTATCATCCTCCTTGATATTAACATCTATGTGATTTGTCGAATAGCTCCTTAATTGAACAGACATTCCTAGCTTCCAAGCCAGACATAAGCCCCCTCGTGTACCATCTGCCAGAAACAAAAGGCCATTTTGAAAACCACATCTACGGTAACATCTTTCCATCCTATCACAATTTAACTTAGTCTCAATAAGAAAGACCATCTAGGGACAAGCACTCTTCAACACATGTTGAAGTCTTCAAATAGCTATGGATTCTCCAAACCATGAACATTCTAGCTTAATAGTTTCATTGTTCCTGGCCGACATGCCTTTTGGTAGCCCCCAATCCTTTTTGAAAAGGAGCTGAGTGTTGCTCCAAATTGGACATCTTCGAATCTGATCATTCAGAAACGTTAGAGTCTATAAAATTATGGCCCAATGCATTAGTTACCAAATCTGCTGGCATCTTCTTTGACTCCACATCCTCTTTTGACAGTTGATCGGTCACTAGAGATTGTTTAGCCATCCCATCTTCACCATTGACCCCATAGATTACCACCAATATAGAAGCATTGTGTTATCGACCTCTTGGTAGAAAAGCCAAATTTCAGACTTTATTTTCCTAACAGTTTGGGTTCGACTTTAAGCGTCAATGAGTAAGGATGATCATCCTCCACCTTATCTCTATTGTCAGTGGGTATTTCATCACATTCCTTAACCTCATTGACCCATTCGACCACACTCAAAGCAGAAATTTGACAAATTTTCATATTTTAAAGCAAGCCATACATTTTCTTAACATCCAGTCGATATGAATATTCCTCTTCTTAATGATTTTTGCGCACCTAGTTGAACTCATAATCAACAAAACTCTCCTTTAACTTTGGATCTAATCATTCCTCCAAAAGTTGACCCAATGGCGTGCATAAGATCTTTCTTATCACATTCCGGCTCACATGGACTAATCTTAAGCCAAAATGGAGAAAAATATGACGGATCTTACTCTTTTCGATAGGTTCTACCAACCGAGCAAAGATTATTAGTTGCCTTCTAAATAACCAAGGTCGTCTCTCCATGATAATTTCCATATCATCTTCATTCTCAAATGAGATTAAGAATAAATTTTGCCCTGCCATTTCAATATCAAACTTCTTTTTTATCTTCCATATACTTTTTTATCTTCAATATCAGGATTATATAATTTCTTCGTCCAAATAGAGCATAGCAATGCCAGCTTATCACTCGGGATGACCAATGAACTTTTCACAGATAATTGGACAAGTTCTTCTTCTAGGAGAGAAATCTCGTCCCTCCCTATTCTGAAAAAAGTCACCACTCTCTTTCAATCCAATCACAACTATCACTGTTTCTCTGGAACACTAAGAGAGAGCACTCTAGACTATTCAAATTATTCTTGACTAATTTCTTTTTTATTCTTGATATACTTAAAGAAAATATTTTTTTCTTTGTATTTTCCATCGTCACCCGATCTTCTCTCCGTCCCCTCCTCCCTCATTAGTATTGTCTCACTTCCCATTTCTTTCTTCTTTCCTTTTGTTTCCCTTGAAGCTTCAAAGGCTAGAACTTTCCTTGGTGATCATGGTGTTGCTTTGGGTGGTTCTGTTGAAAAGTCAATTAAGGGGGTGTTGAAAAGTCAAAAATGGGAGGTGCAATTGGCACCGAAAGAAAAAGTGATAGGCAAGTTGTTTAAAGTTGAATGGGATAATTGCAATTTTGGTTCCTAATTTTTTAGGCCATTTGCAAGTTGGTCCCTAAACCTCAACTATAAATAGGCCTAATCATTTTTCATTTCAACCATCCCAACCAATCTTTCTCTCTTAGTTTCTCTCTTCTCCCATTTGAGAATTCTTAAGGAATTCTATTTGTTTGTAATATTTTGAAGATAGTAAAGTTATCATTTGGTGTTAGTGCCCGAGGACGTAGGTATAATTTACCGAACCTCATTAAAACTCTTGTGTTCTTTCTTGTCCTATTTTTCTTTCAATATTTGAGGGTATAATAGTAGTATTTAATTGTGCTATTAAATTACTATAGAAGGGATATTCTGACTAAGGAAAGACTTGGTATTTAAAAGATCCATGTGATCCACTTCTCTTCCTTGGGAATTGAACTTTGTGTGATTTTTTAGTACAATAATTTACACGCTTCCGACCCTATTGTAACAACAAGTGGTATCAAGAGCCGAAGGTTAATCGTAGTATGCTCTGTGGTTGCAGTTTAAACTGATCTTCCACATCAGAAAAGATTTCCTTTGGTATATTGAAAGATTATGGAGAAAACGGTCGGTGTAGGAGCTTCAACATCGTCCATGTAGACAAGACCGACAATTGCAAATGCAAGATTGGCCGTGGAGATCTTTGATGGCACGGGCCATTTTGGTATGTGGCAAAGTGAGGTTCTAGATGCCCTTTTTCAGCAGGGTCTAGACATTGCCATTGATGAAGAGAAACCAGATGATGTACAGGAGAAATATTGGAAGGCGATCAATCGGTTGGCATGTGGCACAATTCGATCATGCCTTTTTCGAGAGCAGAGGTATGCTTTTTCAAAGAAGACTTCTGCAAATAAGTTGTGGGTGGCACTTGAAGAAAATTTTTTGAAGAAAAACAATCAAAATAAGCTCTACTTGAAGAAAATACTGTTTCACTTCACTTACGTCCCAGGTACCACAATGAATGATCACATCACCAAATTTAATCAGTTAGTCACTGATTTGCTAAATACGGATGAGACATTCAAAGATGAAGATTTGGCTTTGATGCTGTTGGGGTCACTTCCTGAGGAGTTTGAGTTCCTAGAAACTACTTTACTTCATGGCAGGAGTGATATATCTCTGAGCGAAGTCTGTGCAGCCTTATACAGTTATGAACAGAGAAAGAAGAACAAACAGAAAAACTCAATCAGAGATACAAAAGCTTTAGTAGTCCGAGGTCATTCGTACACTTGGAAGAAAACTCAGAAGGGGAGATCAAAGTCAAAGTCCAGACTTGGGAAAGATGAATGTGCCTTTTGTCATTAGAAAGGCCAGTGGAAGAAAAATTGTCCAAAGCTGAAGAATAAGGGAAAAGCTGCTGTAGATGCTTGTGTTGCAAAGCAAGATACCAGTGACTCTGAACTATCACTTGTTGCATCATCATTGTCGTTCCATTCAGATGAGTGGATATTAGATTCAGGTTGTACATATCATATGTCCCCTAACCGGGAGTGGTTCTCTGATTTAGTAGAACTAAATGGAGGAGTTGTTTATATGGGCAATGACAATGCCTGTAAAACTGTTGGGATAGGTTCAATCCAATTAAAGAATCAAGATGGATCAACCAGAGTTCTGACTGATGTTCGGTACGTGCCCAGTTTGAAGAAAAATCTTATATCATTGGGAGCCTTGGAATCCAATGGTTCAGTTGTTACTATGAGAGATGGGGTTTTAAAAGTGACATCTGGCGTACTTGTGATATTGAAGGGCATCAGGAAAAAT
This sequence comes from Gossypium hirsutum, assembly GCF_007990345.1. NCBI lineage: Eukaryota > Viridiplantae > Streptophyta > Magnoliopsida > Malvales > Malvaceae > Gossypium > Gossypium hirsutum. The sequence goes on from NC_053427.1 coordinate 83,893,070, forward strand.
AACTTGTATTACTACCAAGGTAGTACTGTTATTGGAGCAGTCGCTGCAGCTTCCAGTAACAAAGAATTGGACTCAATGCAGTTGTGGCATATGAAGTTGGGACATGCCAGCGAAAAATCCTTGCAAATTCTGGCAAAGCAAGGATTGTTGAAAGGTGCAAAGGCTTGCAAATTAAAATTTTGCGAGCATTGTGTTCTGGGAAAGCAAAAGAGAGTGAAATTCAGTACTGCTATCCATAATACAAAAGGTATTTTGGAATATATTCACTCAGATGTATGGGGGCCTTCCAAAACACCTTCGTTGGGAGGAAAACACTACTTTGTTACTTTGTTGATGACTTTTCCAGAAGAGTTTGGGTGTATACCATGAGAACTAAGGATGAAGTGCTTAGAGTTTTTCTTAAATGGAAAACTATGATCGAAAACCAGACTGGCAAGAAAATCAAGCGGCTTAGGACGGACAATGGAGGGGAATATAGAAGTGATTCGTTCTTCGATGTGTGCCAAGAGTATGGTATTGTTCGACACTTCACAGTTAGGGATACACCACAGCAGAATGGAGTGGCAGAGCGTATAAATCGAACATTGCTGGAGAAAGTTCGATGTATGTTGTCCAATGCTGGGTTGGGCAAGCAATTTTGGGCTGAGGCTGTGACATACGCTGGCCATCTTGTTAATCGTTTGCCATCATCTACTTTAGAAAGAAAAACTCCTATGGATGTATGGTCTAGAAAACCGGCTACAAATTATGATTCCTTACATGTGTTTGGATCCACTGCATATTACCATGTGAAGGAGTCAAAGTTAGATCCGAGGGTAAAGAAAGCTCTCTTTATGGGAATCACTTCTAGAGTGAAGGGATTTCGTCTTTGGTGCTTAGACACAAAGAAAATAATCTGTAGCAGAGATGTTATCTTTGATGAATCTACCACATTGAAAAAGGTAGCAGATGAAGATATTCAGACAAGCGATACTCCACAGCAGGTGGAGTGTACTCCAAAACAGGTGGAGTTTGAGCAGATGGGGATTTTCCCAGTTAATAAGTCTAATTCTCCAGCCACAATGGAGGAATTAGAGGTTGAAGAGGTTCTGACCCAAAAACCGTTAAGTACACCAGAACCAGTTGCAGTTGCAAGGCCACGAAGAAAAATTTGTAGACCTGCTCGATTTACTGATATGGTGGCCTGCGCCCTTCCCGTTGTTGATGATGATATTCCTGTCACTTATCAAGAAGCAATCCAAAGCTTAGAAAGTGACAAATGGAAAAGCGCCATGGATGAAGAAATGCAGTCTCTCCAGAAGAACAATACTTGGGAGTTGGCAATTACCGAAAGGTAAAAGGGCAATCGGATGCAAGTGGGTATTCGCAAAGAAAGATGGATCTCCTAGCAAGAAAGATGTTCGTTACAAGGCAAGATTGGTAGCTAAAGGCTACGCTCAGAAGGAGGGAATTGACTACAATGATGTATTTTCCCCTGTTGTGAAGCATTCCTCCATCAGAATTTTGTTGGCCTTGGTAGCACAGTTGAATTTGGAGCTAGCTCAACTTGATGTTAAGACGGCTTTCTTGCATGGTGAGTTAGAAGAGGAGATCTATATGACTCAGCCCGAAGGATACACAGATGCTGGTAGTAGAAATTGGGTTTGTAAGCTGAACAAATCGCTATATGGATTGAAGCAATCCCCGAGTCAGTGGTACAAGCGATTTGATAGCTTTATGAAAAGGCAGAAGTACACAAGAAGCAAATATGACAATTGTGTGTATTTGCAGAAGCTGCATGACGGATCTTTCATTTATCTACTCTTATATGTTGATGACATGTTAATCGCTTCGAAGAGCCAAAAGGAGATAGACAAGCTGAAGGCTCAGTTGAATCAAGAGTTCGAGATGAAAGATCTAGGTGAGGCCAAGAAGATTCTCGGCATGGAGATAAATAGAGATAGACAGAGAGGCAAGCTTTGTTTGAATCAGAAGCAATATCTGAAAAAGGTATTACAATGTTTTGGTATAAATGAAAACACAAAACATGTAAGTACCCCACTTGCTTCTCATTTGAAACTTAGTGCTCAATTATCTCCGAAAACTGAAGAAGAAAGAGAATATATGGCAAAAGTCCCATATGCTAATGCAGTTGGGAGTTTGATGTATGCGATGGTGTGTATGCGGCCTGACATTTCACAAGTTGTTGGATTTGTGAGCAGGTATATCATGATCCTGGAAAAGGACATTGGCAAGCTGTGAAATGGATTCTACGGTATCTTCGAAAAACCGTAGACATTGGTTTAGTTTTTGAGAAGGATGAAGCACTTGGTCAGTTTGTAGTTGGATATGTTGATTCCGACTTTGCTGGTGATTTAGATAAACGTCGTTCAACTACGGGGTATCTGTTTACTATTGCTAAAGCCCCAGTGAGTTGGAAGTCTACCTTACAGTCTACAGTAGCTATGTCTACTACAGAGGCAGAATATATGGCAGTTACAGAAGCTGTTAAGGAGGCTATTTGGCTTAATGAATTGTTGAAAGACTTGGGAGTTATTCAAAGTCACATTAGTTTATATTGTGACAGTCAGAGCGCTATTCATTTAGTGAAAAATCAAGTCTATCATTCAAGAACCAAACATATCAACGTAAGATATCACTTTGTGCGGGAAGTCTTTGAAAAAGAAAAAATTCTACTTCAGAAGATTCCGACAGCAGATAATCCCGCAGATATGATGACCAAGGTGGTAACAACAATCAAGTTTAATCATTGTTTGAACTTGATTAACATCTTGAGAATTTGAGCACCTTCAGGTGTATGGCGCTCGAGAGCGCATTTGGAGGCACTACAAAAGATAGCTTTATCGAATATGGGGAGTTGAAGGAAGTGTGTGAAGATGTGATTATCCTAATCAAATCTTTAAGGTGAAGATTGTTGAAAAGTCAATTAAGGGGGTGTTGAAAAGTCAAAAATGGGAGGTGCAATTGGCACCGAAAGAAAAAGTGATAGGCAAGTTGTTTAAAGTTGAATGGGATAATTACAATTTTGGTCCCTAATTTTTTAGGCCATTTGCAAGTTGGTCCCTGAACCTCAACTATAAATAGGCCTAATCATTTTTCATTTCAACCATCCCAACCAATCTTTCTCTCTTAGTTTCTCTCTTCTCCCATTTGAGAATTCTTAAGGAATTCTATTTGTTTGTAATATTTTGAAGATAGTAAAGTTATCATTTGGTGTTAGTGCCCGAGGACGTAGGTATAATTTACCGAACCTCGTTAAAACTATTGTGTTCTTTCTTATCCTATTTTTCTTTCAATATTTGAGGGTATAGTAGTAGTATTTAATTGTGCTATTAAATTACTATAGAAGGGATATTCTGACTAAGGAAAGACTTGGTATTTAAGAGATCCATGTGATCCACTTCTCTTCCCTGGGAATTAAACTGTGTGATTTTTTAATACAATAATTTACACGCTTCCGACCCTATTGTAACAACAGGTTCGTTCGTTATCTTTTCTTGCTGATAGAATCGAAGTGGCAGTAACAACGGATGCCATCTTTGATTTCTTGTTGGGCATGTCGACAATGTTTGAATTCTCGATGTTGTTCTAGTGTCAACTGGCAAAATCTTTGGTCTAGAAATCGCGTGGTCTTAAGCAATTTCTGAGGTGAAAAATAAGAAAGATGTCTAGAATTCTCATTTCGCGATAATTTAGGCTTATTTAGACGCATTTAAGGGAAGAAATTGTCTAAGCCTATGCGATTTGCAAGACGAAAAATCTAACCCATTGACACTAGAAGAAAAATTGAATCTCTATCGGCGGTTGGTGGCTAAGCTCGTTTGTGTCAGGATAAGGGTTTGGAAAGAAAAGAGCAATTTCAGCGGCATCACTTCCAACTTTCAGTGAAAGAAAGCAAAAGCTGGAACCAAGCACCAAGAAGAAAAAAAATTCTCATCGATTCATGAAAGAAAATGATTTTAACCATGTCCGTTGGTTGTGTTTTAGTGAAAGCTGAAATATAGTACTTTTATTTAGGGAAAATTAAAAATAAGTCAGATTGGGTCTGTTCATAATAGCTTGATTATAGTATTTGGTTTGTAATTAAGGAATTTTGGTGATGATTACCGAATAACTTAGTGGATGAAGCTTTGATTGCTTGAGCATGGAGAATTTGCTTAGGTCTTCTTCCCTATTACACAAAAGGTCATATCTTTTGCAAGCATTTCCTTTGTAGTCGGAAAATAACCTCACCGGAATCTTGAAATGGCCGCCAGACTTTGAGATTTCTTATGAAAAATTATGAATTTTCTGATGGAAACTAGAAATTTCCAATCACTGAGTTTATGTCTAGAAGAACAAAGAAAATGAAAGGGAAAAGGAGATAAAAAGAAAAAATAGAAATAGAAATGAAGGGAAAATAAAATAAAATGAAATAATAGAAATTTTTAAAATATAACGCCATTTATTTGTTGCAGATTGGTCATCTAGTGCCACATCATCTTTCGGGACGATTTGGGTTAAACTAGTGTTTGAAACTATTCAACTAAATTAGTATAATTATATACCTAAAATTCTAATTATATACGTAAAATTTTAATTCTAATTCAAATGTATATTTGAAACCTTACTTCTAATTTAATTATAGGCATTTATATAGGCATTTAAACAAACAAACAAATTAATTTATTTTTATATTTAATAAATATAATTATTTATATATATAATATATAAATATAAAACGATATTATATTAATAATTGTATTAATAATTTACAAGAATTTGATTAAATTAAAATTTCATGTATAAAATTATACAAAATCAAAATTCATGTATAAAATTATACATTAAACTATAGTCCGTGTATAATTTTAAAATTTATTTTTTTAAATTACTGGATAATTTTCCCACTTTGGTAAATTATGATAAGTTACAACAGCAGGCAACACACTTACCAAATTCAGAAAAATAATAAATAATTCAACACCTGTCAAATGTGCCATTAATTGACATTCATTAATTTTATTTGATAATTTTAGTATAATCTGATTTTGAAAATTAAAACATACCAAATATAATTAGCTACACAGATTTTGTAAAATTTTTTAACATTCTTACCGTATCTGTTTCTTTAAACAATGTCTAGAACTATTTATAACTCTTCCCTAACCCTTAACTAAGAAAATAATACGTTTCAGTACATTCGAATCCACGTCCTCATGCACTGACAACAATACCGATGTCAATTGAACTAAGATTCAACTGACACGTATGATCATTGTATTTGATATTAATAGATAAATAAGTAATGAAATGGAACTCCCAATTTAGTAATAGTATAGATAAATACGAAATAATGAATTTTGCGTTTAATTTTGTTAGATGTAGTCAAATTATGAGATAAATTTTCATTTGGTTCATAAATTCAAATGTTTTAATTGAATCCTCAAAATAAAAGTGTTGTTTTAATTTGATCTTTTAAATAGTCTACTTATAAGTACTGATGTTAAATGTCAATATGGATCTACCATAATTTTGATTTTCTAAATATGTACCAATAAACATTTTAAAATACTTTAATCTACAGGTTAACATCAAAGTTGATAGCTAAATTGATATGGTAAGCTTAACTGGAACCATACTTTAATAAAACGACTCAATTGAAAAATTTTAAAATTTTATAAATTAATTTAAAATTTAATTAATAATATTTGGTACAATAAACCCTAATTATTTGAATTTAGAATATATTTGGCTTATTATATAGAAAATCTTGTAAAATAATTTAATAATTAATTGAGCCCTCAATAAAAAACAACACTCAATTGAACCTTCAATCGAGAATAAGTAATTAACTAAACCCTCAAAAACACCAATTTCTCATGTAAGCCATTGACATTCGTTAATTTCGCATCATGACAAAATTTGGTAAATTTTTTTTAATACATGAAAATTGGCTTTTCGAGAGATTAATTAATTTCTTATTTTCGGTTAAGAACTCAATTGAGTGCTACTTTTTATCAAGAGATCAATCGATTATTGAATTATTTTACCGAGTCTTCTTTATAGAATAAGCTAATATTTTTAATAATGACAACACTTATGTTTTTTAAGAATAAACTTTGCACATAAATGGGCTTCATATGTTGTTGGAAATGGGCTCAAGCCCATTAAGACTTTGAAGGGTCAATTTCATTCAAATGGTTTGGTTTTAGATAAAATTTTACCAAAAAAAAAAAGAAAAAAAAAAGAAACAAGTAAACAACACCGCTCCATCCCTTCAACAGTAGTTCTATTTTTTAATTAGGTCAACAGTTCAATTATCCCCCCTCTTGTATCTTCTCTTTCTTTTTGTTTTTTTTTCCAGCTCCAGGCCAAGCCAAGGGTTCAACCTGCAGTTGGGTCTTTAAGGTTGTTCCTTGGAATAAAGACTGTAAGTCAGTTTTTTTTTTGGGTCTGTTTAGGGTTCATTAATGCCATAAATCCCTTTGAGTTCATGTTTTTTAGACTTTTTTATTTCTTTTTTTTTTGCAGGGCTCAAAATAAAAACCTTCTTTTTATTTTTTATTTACCTAGAAAGCAGGGATGGATGTAAGTATAAGCAAAGCTTTTTTTTTAGGTTGTAATATAAATGAGTTGAAAAAAAAGGAGTGATTTTTTTTTGAGGGTGGTGTTTTGGTTTTTTTATTTAATCTTGTTTTCATTGTCTTTCTGTTTGAAGAAAAGTGTTTGGGTTTATGGATTTTTCTTATCTTTTCTCCATTTTTGGATTCTAGGAACCTGAGAAGGTGATTGGTGGTGTTAGTGAGGCTGAAATGGATGGTTCAAAACCAGTTATGGAAGAAACAGAAACTGACGGTCAAGTCCCAATGGAGGCCGAGACTGGAGCTGGTGAAGTTAAAGACCAAGTTCAAGTTGAAGAAGATGTGAGATTGGAGGCTGATCAGCTGGTTGGTGACAACCCAGATTCAGTAGCACAACAAGTCATTGAAGATACTAGCAAAGCTCTCATTGTTGTTGGTGCTCAAAATGAAGAAAAAATGAAGCCTGAAGAGAGTGTTGGTGTTGAAGACAAATCTTTAGCTGAAATTGATACCAAGATGGGTGTTATTGACCATGACGATGAGGGTGGTGACGGTGGTGGTGGTGGTGGCCCCATTCATTCACATGATAATGGTCTTTATGGAAGCCCCAACTCTGACATGAAACCCCAAGATGATGACCATGGCATTGACAATGGGGAACAGTTAAAGGACTTGTCTACTGAAAGGGAAATGAACATGCAATTAGCAACTGAACTTGGTGATAAAAACCCTAATCTATGCTTTGATAACTCAGGGTCAGACACTGAGGAAGAACAAGCAGCTTTTGTGAAGGAGGTTGAAGCCTTTTACAAGGAGAAGAACCTGGAATTCAAGCACCCTAAGTTTTACAAGGAGGATCTAAATTTACTTAAGTAAGCCTTTCAAAGTTCTCATGTTAATTGCAAACTTGTTTCTTTCTAATTCAAAAATGAAACCTTTGCGGTATAATATAACCTTTCTGTAATTTTTTTACAGGTTATGGAGAGCTGTCATTAAATTAGGTGGCTATGAACAGGTTTGCCTTCAATAGGATAGGATATGAATCTTTTAATTTTCTGTTCTTTTTGTTAACATGTGGTATTTGCATGACATTTAATTGTAGTTATTCGGGTTTACGCAATTGGAAATATATGATTTGTTTAGTTGCTTTGTTTATTTATGATAATCGAGGAAATTAAATACATTTATGGTTAAGAATAAGACAGAGTTATCGACTTGCCTTTTTAACCGTGCTGTGGGCTTTTTAGGTGACCTCATGCAAATTGTGGAGGCAAGTGGGCGAATCATTTAACCCTCCGAAGTAAGGATGATGTCTACTGTCTAGTCGATATCTGACTTCTAGCTTACAGAGCAATTTCCGTAACTTAACTGCAGAAAGCCTACATCTTCCTCCTATTGAAACTAACTCGTCCAATTTGTTAATGATGTACCTTTATTATGAATATATTACGTTAATGATGCTCCTTTTATCGTTTGTTCCTTTGGCATAGGACCTGTACTACTGTATCGTGGACATTCCGTATCTTTTATGAGAAGGTTTTGCTCTGACTGATGATTTCTTTTTAATTTGAAAACACATACCATGTGATTTAAGGCCACAACCCCGTGCCCTTCCTCTGTCAGCTCTAGTTTTTGTTTTTCCTTTATTTGTTAATTTAAAATGTGGTTCTGTTGTAATTTGGTTCCATCGATTAGGCACTGCTCGAGTATGAAAAGCATAAAATACACGGTGGATTGCTCCCTCATGCAGATACTTCATTTGTTGAGCCTAATGGAGTTGAAGCTCAGGTAAATATGCTTGCCGGTCAACTCCAACATGAATGTTGTTTGTTGTAGCCATGTCTTATGTTTATCCCATTTTCTTTCATGTAATTTTTATGTCTTCCTGCAATGAACTAGTGAGATTTTGGCTATTACATATGCAAGTGTTGTCTTGTTTTCAATCGATAACAACTTACTAGGACATTGTAAATCTTGTAATCAAAACCGTTAGTGCCTAAGTTGGTAAGAGAAAGGAATCGAGTAAGTTGATCTTCCCTAAAAGGTATGCTTTAATTTTCTCTGTAACACTATATGTAATTATACTTGCATGTTAGTTTTTGAGACAGCTACGTTGATTTGTACGATGATATGATAGACAATTATTGTTTTGCACAACATGATAAATTAGATGTTTGGTGGTTGAAACTATGGTCTTAAATGCTTGGTGTCCTTCACATTAAGTGTATACTTAACAATATGATTGAAATTATAATTGACACACTGTACGCATTAACTGACTTGCAAAATCATATACACGGAAAGAGATAACATACTAGTCTCTCTTTTCTTGTTAGGTTTTTAGTTGACCGGTACATGAATTTGTTACGATATATATATATATATATATGGTTATGCAATAATTACAATTAATTTTTTTGTAGGCTGGTAGTAATCAAGCTCCTGGGTCAGGTAGGGCAAAGAGAGATGCTGCTGCTCGTGCCATGCGGAGCTGGCATTCTCAACGTGTTCTCGATAACGGTGAGGTCTGTCATCCAATCATCAAGGTTTGTGGAGACCTTCTAAGCTTATATGCATTTACTGTTTTGTTAATCTTTTTCTCTTTTTCCTTTCTTTCGTCTGCCCTGACCTCACCATTTTTATGCAATGTTTTCGAATTATCTAGGACAAGACCTCTAGTCCGACGCTCAAAAGTGACAGACAACTTAAAAATTTTGGTATTTCTTATATGCTGGCGTGGCACATGAACCTCTACTACAATGCTAAAAATTGTCTTTATTTATAAGATTCAGTCGTTGCCTCAGGTTTATTGAAGCGTAAAAAGCCATCCACTTTGGACTCTGGTGTCCGAGTTTCTCAACTTAAAGCAACTAAATCACAGTTACGAATGCCCGTTACTTATTCCTATTCCCTACTTTTTTTTAATAATGTATATGAAACAGTATCTTGACTTTTCAAGATGCCGAAACTAGGCGTTCTTTTGGTAGGTTGGATACCGCGGTTGTTGATGTTGGAGCCCCAGCTGATTGGGTGAAGATTAACGTGCAAAAAACCGTAAGTCTTTCTCTTGTTTATTCTTAGGATAATGTGATTACATAGCTAATTTGCTCTTTATCTGTGATTCTTTCTCTGTGGTCTTCACAGGTTGACTGCTATGAGGTCTATGCTTTGGTTCCCGGGCTTCTTCGTGAGGAGGTTCGTATATCTTTAGATGATTCTCTGTTTTGTGTTTCACGTTTGCTAGTAGTAAATTTGCTGGACTGGAGTAACTGGGAAAAACTGGAGCCCGTCCAATTAAGCCGATATATCGTTAGGTCTAACCACTTATGTTGTTAATAGAGGTCTTAATGTGCTAAATTTGCATTAGTCTTGCTATTATACGTGCTACCTGAACACAATCCTTTCTGTAAATTCCTGGGTTGCAATTAGCTAATTACGTTAATCTTGAGATCTATCGTTTGGCCAAGATTCTTAATTTAGTACGAACAAGGATCCCCCGTATGTGTTTGATTATCGCTGGTGAACTACCGTATTTTTTTAAAATGAACCAGGTGCATGTTCAGTCTGATCCAGCAGGACGTTTGGTTATATCCGGTCAACCAAAGGAACTCAAAAATCCTTGGGGTGTTACACCCTTCAAAAAGGTTTGTCCGAGTTGATCATATTACAACGTACAATAGGATGCATGATCTGTTTCAATGATTAGGCGGGGTTCATTCACTGCATTTTTTCTTCAGATAGCCGTTTCTAATGTGCACTAACGATACGTGTGATTGTGTCCAGGTTGTCAGCTTGCCATCTAGAATCGATCCGCACCACACTTCAGCTGTGGTTACTCTGCATGGTCAATTGTTTGTCCGAGTCCCGTTCGAGGCAGCCGATGTATAAGATGGATTTGTAGGATTCTGTTTTTTAGCATCTTCACAGTTAGAGATTTCTTTAGTTTGAAATCAACCTGACATCTAATTCAGGAATGCACATGTTTAGCTTTATGTGAATATGACTCCAAAGATTTGGATTGTGTTCCGTTGCTTGACCTGTTTGATAGTAAACAATGGCAAGCCAAATGTTGGCTATCTCTCATCACCTTCCTTAAAATGTTGGCAAATTTTGGGTGATTTCGGGTTTAGATCATTTTGTTTTCATATTATTTTGGGTTTGGATTAGTTTCGAGTTTGGTTCATTCGGGTTTGTTGGTTGGGTTCATTTGGGTTGGCTTGTTCATGTGGCATCATAGCATTATGATAAGTTGACATTTCATCTATTATAAATATATTTTTTAAGTTAAAAAAATGTTTTTATCTCAAATTATTTAATTTAATTTTATTAAAAGAAAATTTATTAGGGTGTGTTTGGATAGCACAAAGTAATTGAAAATGTAATTATTAGAGTATTAATTATACTTTTGTAATTATAAAAAATTGTAGTTCTTTCATATGTGTTTGATTAATAGAGTGTAATTGTATTGTAATTTTTTATGTCTTTTTGGTAGTAAAAACTATAATTACGTAGTTATATAATTTATATTTTTTAAAAAATTAATTACTATAAAAAGTTATTAATATGATAAAAATAATTTTTAATAAAAAATAAGAAAATTAGAAAATACGTATCATATGTAATTTTATCTAATTGTTTTAGTGCATATTTGATGAGTCGTTCTTTTTTTTTTAATATTTAACATGTTTCTTACAATTACTTGTTGGTCTTTAACGAGCTAATTATCATCTGAGTTTGAATATGTATCATTAAAATTATTAATATATCATTTTTTCATTTATTTTTCTAAGTATGATTCAAGTTATGAAAAATGCATCATGTTAGTATGATTAAGCAATGGTTTATTTGTTATATTAAGGTTATGTTAATATGTAAAATATTTTTTTTACAAAAACAAATGGCTTCTTAATTACATTTCAACGTATTGAATATTTCAAATTAAAGAGTTCACGAGTTGTCTGTAGTGATTGTGTCTGGAATCATTCTTTCAAATGATATCATACCTCATGATATGGTGTAAGAAATTTTTTTGTATTAGCATAATTAACATCGACTTTATAATATTGGGTTTCAAAGTCCAAATAATCTAACTTTAATTATAAAAATTTATATAAACTTAATTTTGAAACAAACTTATGTTAACTTATATCCCTTTATTACAATATGTAAATTAAATAAAATTAATATAAATTTTTACAATATATAACTTTCATAAAAAAAGTGTTATAAATTCTCTAATAACTTTCCCAATATTTTTATAAATAACATAATATTTTATCATAACTTTAGAAAATTATCTTTTATAAATAAGTTATGAAAAAAAAACTATATATATTTCTATGAATAAGTATATTATTTTTATAATGTATAGCATGAACACATAAATAAGTTATGTCCATACTTATTAACCGCAAGTTTATATAATAAATATATTATAACACTTGTATAACATGTAAATTATTTTTTATAATAAAATTTTTAGCCATAAATTTTAAAGAAATTTAGGGTTTAAATAATATAATTTTTTATTATAACTTTATAAAATACACATTATTTTTATAATATAATCTTTTAAGATTTGTAGTATAATAATATTTTGGCCATAACCATCCAAAACACTTATGTGTGCTCGTGCTTATAATATAATTTTTATAACTTGTATAAAAATAATATTTTTAAAAATAATTTAATTATAAGTTTTAATCACAACTATCTTTTTTGACACGAGAGAGATTCTACTTGTAAGATATCTAATGAAATTGTCGCTGGAATTGAGATCTCATTCAAAGAGAAAGATATCAAATATCTGGAGTTTCTTTTTGTATATTATATGGATGATTCGATTTGCGAGGATCATGATTGGGAATTGTTTGATCGTCTTTCTTCGAGTAAGAAGCGAAACCTAATCAACTTGAATTCGGGACAACTTTTCGAAATCTTAGTGAAAGACTGGATTTGTTATCTCATGTATGCTTTTCGTGAAAAAATACCAATTGAAGTGGGGGGTTTCTTCAAACTACAAGGAGCTGGGTCAACTATTCAATCAAATGATATTGAGCATGTTTCCCATTTCTTCTCGAGAGGCAATAGGGCTATTTCTTTGCAAAATCGTGCTCAATTTCATATATGGTAATTCCGCCAAGATCTCTTCTTTAGTTGCGGGAAGAACCCACATGAATCGGATTTTTTGATGAACATATCGAGAGAGAATTGTATTTAGTTAGACAATGTATGGTTGGTAAATAGGGATCGATTTTTTTAGCAAGGTACGGAATGTATCGTCAAATATTCAATATGATTCCACAAGATCTAGTTTCGTTCAAGTAACGGATTCTCACCAATTAAAAGGATCTTCTGATTAATCCAGAGATCGTGTCAATTCCATTAGTAATGAGGATTTAGAATATTACACATTGATCAATCAAAGAGAGGTTCAACATGTAACACCCTTAACCCGTATCCATCACCGGAATAGGGTTACGAGGCATTACCAGACTCATACACTAGCATTTATACAAAATCGAGTCATAAATTTGCATTCCAAATCAAAACTTTTGAAATTTCACCATAAAGTCCCTAATATGGGCCTACGGGTCCCATTACATGCTTTAGAAGTGATTTGGAACTAAATCAGTAACTTTGGAAAACTTTGAAAATTTTTCTTGAAGTTAGGGGCACACGCCCGTGTGGCTCCTTTGGCTGTGTGGCCAGCCCGTGGGCAGTTCTGACTTGCATTTTCTTAAGTAACAAAGGGACACACGGCCTGGGCACAAGCCCATATAGCTAGGCCGTGTATTAAACTGATTTTTCACAATTTTTAAGCCATTTTCGCACAATTTTGACACACGACCATGCTTGAAACCTGTGTTCTTCATACGAACAAGACACACGGTCGTGTCTTTTGCCCGTGTAATATCCTGACTTTACATTTAAGGATGCAGGGGACACACGGTCTATCAAAATGCCCGTGTGCAAGCCGTGTGTCTCACACGGTCTGATCACACACCCGTATGACATGCCGTGTAGACTAAAAATGATCCTCATAGTTCAAATTTACCAACCCTGTACATCTTGAATAGCAAGCAATTTAAAATAAAATCTTTCAACGAGTCCAAAACATGATTAAACATACCTAATACACACTAAAACCACTAGTACAACAATCTATCATATGTATTTTATTTATAAGAACCATTAAAGTTAGATCAAAATGAACTATATTATATCATACACTTTACATTATGAGCTAACTATCAACATTCTTTACTAATATCTTTTATACATAAAATAACATCAAAACAACCTAGGTACAAGCCATTCTTTAGGTTAAGAAACATCACCAAGTATTTGAGTTCAGGAGTTGGCTTGGATGCTGAGACGTTAGTTACATTTGTACCTAACCTGCGCACAGAAACAAACCGTACGCAGAGTATACACTCAGTGGTATTTCTATAAACCAATACTTAATTTATGAATTTATACTTAAACTATAGAATCCAATAAATAAACACATCATAAGCATTCAATTAATTGTCTTCATTTCATAATAACATTTAACATTAGAATCGAAACCAGTAAAATATTTAATTCAGTCAGTATCATTCAGTTTTCAGTGCAGTAATTTACCCTATTAACATAACTCGGACCTGGACGAATGCACGGATCTAACCCACACACTGGGGTAGTATACAGTGTTTCATCGACCGAAGTCGGAATACCATAACATTAACAGTAACAGTAACAATATCGGTAACAGTGACAGTAGCAATTTCGGTACACAGAGTAGCTCATCGGAACAAATCCGAAACAGTAACAGTAGTCGACACTTATAGCGTCTCATCAACACAAAGTCGGAATATAGTTGAACACTTCTAATCCTATGGCATGCCAATTATATCCGACTAGCCCGACACTGTTAATAGGGATTTCAGTTTCTTTTAAATTTAAACGTTCACATTTCAAAACAGTACAATAAGATAACAATACTTACCTCATTTTCATTTTTCATACAACTTAAATAATAGATGCAGTAAACAATTATTAAGCTCGGTTTATAGAAATACAAACCGTAGTTTTCGAGTTTATTCGTTATCTTCGCTCACTTTCTCTTTTCCCTTCTTTGATGAAGTTCTCGGTGCTACGTTAGCTACGAAAAAATTAATATTTAAAATCATCAATACATATCATTTAATAACACACTCTACTATTTTCCATGTAACTTTTACATAAATTCCAATTTAGTCGTTCCACCATAACCATTCTTTCTCTTTAAAACCAATCTCATATTTTCATTCTAATCTATCTTTTACAAGTATTAACACTTAACTTCCTCCATAAAACATCAATGCTACAATATTTTCAATTTAGTCCCTACTATAACAAAACTTATATCTCTTTTTACAATTCAATCATTTTCCTACTTCTAACTTGAATTTCTATCACTTTATCTCATAATTCATTCAATTGTTCAACTTAATTAACATCTAAAAATTCACTAACTTTCTAAACTTCAACATAATTCAAGTAGGGCTTTATTTTAGGATTCCAAAAATATCAAAATTACAAGAAAAGGGATTAAATTAACTTACCAATTAAGCTTCAAACCTCAAAACCCTATTTTTTCCTTTCTTTTTCTTTCCTTTCTATTTCATTTTCATTCTCTGTTCTTTCTTTTTCTATTTTGTTTCTTTTATTTATTTTGACTATTATATTATATTATTATTATAATAACATATTATATATATTAAATATCTTATACTTAAAATATAAGTAAATACATATATACTTTACATTTGTATAAATACAATTATTACAAATGTATTAATTTGTACCACACATTTGTCCCCTTTTTGGTTTATTTACTAATTTAGTCCATTCACTTTTCTTTAGTCTATAATTAAACTTTTACCCTATATTCAATCTAGTCCTTTCACTAATTTAGCCTTAATTCAAGCTAATTTGCTTAGCCAAAAATCTAATTAATCACACTACTAACTTTGTAAATATTTCTAATAAATATTTATGAATTCATCTTATAGAAATGGTAACCCGGAAATACACTTTTCCGATACTCATAAACTTTGGGTCATTACACAACAACTAAAAGAAAGATCGATTCTTTGGGATCTTTCCTTTCTTCAAACGAAACGAACCGAGATAGAATCTGATCGATTCCCTAAGTGCCTTTCTGGATATTCCTCAATGTCTCGGCTGTTCATGGAACGTGAGAAGTGAATGAATAATCATTTGCTTCCAAAAGAAATCGAATTTCTTAGGAATCTTACAAGATCCATTTATTCTTTTTTCTCTAATAGATGGTTAGAACTTCATCTAGGTTCGAATCCTACTGAGATGGTTAGAACTTTTCCGATACTCATAAACTTTGGGTCATTACACAACAACTAAAAGAAAGATCGATTCTTTGGGATCTTTCCTTTCTTCAAACGGAACGAACCGAGATAGAATCAGATCGATTCCCTAAGTGCCTTTCTGGATATTCCTCAATGTCCCGGCTGTTCATGGAACGTGAGAAGCAGATGAATAATCATTTGCTTCCAAAAGAAATCGAATTTCTTAGGAATCTTACAAGATCCATTTATTCTTTTTTCTCTGATAGATGGTTAGAACTTCATCTAGGTTCGAATCCTACTGAGAGGTCCACTAAAGATCAGAAATTGTTGAAGAAAGAACAAGATGTTTCTTTTGTCCCTTCCAAGAGATTGGAAAATAAAGAAATAGTTAATATATTCAAGATAATTACGTATTTACAAAGTACCGTCTCAATTTATCCTATTTCATCAAATCTGAGATGTCATATGGTTCTAAGGATAAAATAGACCGTTCTTATAAGATTGCATTCTTGAACAAAAAATCATTTTTTGATTTATTTTATCTATTCCATGACCAGAACAGGGGGATACAAGTTACACCACAATTTTGAATTAGAAGAGAGATTTCAAGAAATGACAGATCTATTCACTCTATCAATAATCGAGCCAGATCTGGTGTATTATAAGGGATTTGCCTTTTCTATTGATTCCTATAGATTGGATAAAAAACAATTCTTGAATGAGGTATTCAACTCTAGGGATAAATAGAAAAAGAAATCTTTATTGGCTTTACCTCCTATTTTTTATGAAGAAAATGAATCTTTTTATGGAAGGATGAAAAAAAAATAGGTCCTATTCTCCTGCGGAAATGATTTTGAAGATCCAAAACAAAAAATAGTGGTATTTGCTAGCAACAACAGAATGGAGGTTGTCAATCAAGATAGATTGATCCGAAATCCTATTCAAATCCAATATAACACCTACGGGTACATAAGAAATGTATTGAATCGATTCTTTTGAATGAATTGATCCGATCGGAACTTCGAATATGGAATTCAAATGGATCAAATAGGAAATGATACTCTAAATCATAGAACTATAATGAAATATACGATCAACCAACATTTATTGAATTTGAAAAAGAGTCGGAAGAAATTGTTCGATCCTCCTATTTTGATTTCTCAGACCGAGAGATCCATAAATTGGGATCCTAATGCATATAGATACAAATGATACAATGGAAGCGAGAATTTCCATTTGAAACATATGAACATATGGATACATATGAATTTCCAGGGTCCAATGCTTATTCCTCAAATCATCCCCAGAAAATCTATTGAAAAGAAAAAAAAGAAAAGAAAAGAATCATATGAATTTTTTTGGCACAAAAAGAAAATCAATTTATCATTCTTTTACCAGTATGCATGTTGTACACTTTTTGGCAATATGGCCAAACAAAGGTGTCTCTAGAAAAAAAATAAATGTATACAAAAAAAAAGAAAAAAGAAACCTGCAAAACATGAGAAATGTGAAGCGTTTTGCAATTAAGGGAATACAAAACCAGCACCGGTACCGGCGGCTCCGAGGTTTCCGAGTGCTCCTGGGTTTATAGCGAGCCATAACAAGGAAATAATAATGGCGATAAGACCAGCCCAAACGAAAACAATGGTGGGTGTTTTTCTTCGTCGACCCATTAACCCTTTAAGGAAAGGATATAAATGAGCTAAAACCCAAAAAGCAAAGAAAGCTCCTCCGATGAACATATTCCATTGTCCAGTACCGAAAAGTGTTCTCGCAAAAGCAATCATAAGAGCAATGATATTGACCATGGCGATAACAATAGGTGGAATCATTAATGAAGTCCATTTCACTATGTATAAATCTGCATATATATCATCTTCATCCTCACCTGCTGATTTTGCTGTTAATGTAAATGAGATTTCAATACCTGCAATTACTTTCAAAAGACCTTGAATACATGCAGCGAAATGAGAACTGGTTCCTGATATGAGCCAAAACTGTTCATTTCTCCACCAATCTTCAAGTGAAATCTGTGCCCATCTTACCTCGAGGAGTGCTAAACCTATGAGGCAAAATGTGATAATCATAAGGTAAACCAAAAAAAAGATGTTCAATTGTTTCACGATGAACTGGCCGGAGATTAGTGAAAGTGCGGGGAGGAAACAATAAACGATGAGGAAAAATGATGTGAATGGGTAAATGCCGACGTTTAGGTAAGCTAAACGTTGGAGGAATTTGAGCTTGCGAGTAGCGAGGAGGGCGTTGTTTCTTGAGAAGAATATCTCGACGGAGCCTGTTGCCCATCGGAGCACTTGGTGAAGACGATCGGTAAGGTTGATCGGAGCTGACCCACGGAATGCGTCACGTTTGGTTATGCAATATACTGATCGCCACCCACGGTTGTGCATACGGAACCCCGTCACCACATCTTCCGTCACTGAGCCGTAAATCCACCCTACTCGTTCCCCCCATTCTGTCTTGTCCTCGTACCTTATCGGAAACAAAAAACAAAAAGAATTATTTAAATTAGACGATTTTTTTAAAGAAAATTGATGAACGTACAACCAACAAGAAATGACATACCAGCAAGAAATTACGGAAACAGCTTCAGCAACAGTGACAGCATCGAGTGGTTCACGAGGTACCCTAAGAGCACCGGGAGGTCGTCCGAATTTAATAGCCGGATGGTCGGCAATAGGTCGACCTTGGAACTCACAAACCGGGATAGACTCCGCCAACATCGTTGAATTCCCGAATCGCTTCGGCAACAGATTTACATCCAGGTCAGGGTCCAGATCACCGGTCGTTAATGGCTGCGTTTCATTCTCTTTAGCTTGCGTCAATTTATCAGGATTTGGAGGGGGAAATGCATACAAAGCAAATCGCCTAAACATACAACCAGTACCCACGTAAACCGGCCCTTGTACACCATCAAGTGCTCTCATATTACCATCGAAAAACACCGTGTTGTGATTAGCGTAACGATCAGAAGGATCGATCCCCTCAAATCTTTGAGGGAATTGAATGTAACAAATATCTTCACCGCCTCGATCCATCATAAAACACATCCCTTCTCGAATAGCTTTACAATTGTTTATGTAATGATCACAATCGAGGTTAAGGATGAACGCACCGTTCGATAAGATCGCAGATGCTCGAACCAACGCGTTCATGGCACCGGCTTTCTTGTTGTGATCATATCCCGGTCTTTTCTCTCTCGAGACGTAAACGAGCATCGGAAGTCGTATATCGACGTCGGTGAAATCAATGAGCTTATCTTCGCCATTGCCGGTAAGTGGATCATGGCTTGGTGGTTTCAACATGACTTGTAAAATTCCTGCATGGTCGCCCTTAGAGTGTTCACTGGTTCCAACGGCCCAAGTTCCTGGCCAATGTGTACCATCAGCCATCCATGTTGCCTTTTGGATCTTAGGTTTCTCCATAGGGTCAGCTCCTGTTTCCCTAAGGTGTTTTAGCATTTTCATTTCTTCCCTTGCATTGAATGCTTCGGATCGTCTTCGGATCGAGTCGGGGAGTCCATTGATCCTAACTTTAAACTCATCGTATTCCCTTCTCACCCTCCTTCGATCTTTTACGAAGTCGGACCGACTCTTATTCTTAGTCGGATCGATTTTTAAGTTGAAGTAGGCATCAGGGTTCCTCGGCTCGATATTGTGTTTCCGACAGAATGGAACCCATAAATCAGCGAAACTTGCAGCTTCCGCCATCGCTTCGAAGGTGAGGAGGGCGCCACCATCGTCGGAGGTATAACACGCTACTTTTTCGACAGGGTAATCAACCGCTAAAATAGAAAGGATAGTGTTGGCAGTGGTAAGTGGAGGTTCCTTCTCTGGATCGGCAGTCGATACAAACAAGTCTATGCCCGGGAGATCCGATCGTCCTGTTGGATTTGACGGTGACGGTAAATCAAACTTCTCTCGAAGAACCTCGAGATCTGTCGTACGATTTACCGGACATATTTTAGGAATTTGATCAAGGATCCAAGAGAAAGCAAACCATACTTCACAGACAATTGACATTGTCCATAACCATATAGCATCATCATTTGGATTCGTAATTCTCCAATGTAGGAAAAAGGCCAACACCACCAATCGAACGAAAACCAATAACCTACGTTAAAAAAAACATGTTCCATTTATTTCATATTTCGAACAAGCAAATTTCGAGTCGAAAATAAGAAAAACCCGAACCTGTAAGGGCTAAGGATGGCAGAATCGATTGGGATCTTACGACTTATGGGCTTCCATGGCTTATCATTGTTCTCAATGTCACCTTGGAGTCTTTCATCACCATCATCACCACCATACATATCATCACGAAAAGCATTACCATATCCATAGGTACCACTTGTTTCAAACAACCATCGGTTATGATCAAAGTCTCCCCCTTGATTCCTTTTCATCATTGACATGTTATTAGGATCTCTTTTACCATTCGGAGCCGGCAATTTCAACGTTCCGTTCGAGTATTCTATCTCATCATCGTAATCCCCGACCTTGTATGGTTCCTTGCAACCCGGGCAGAGACCCTTGTCCTTTTGAGCATCCATGTAACAATCCCTGCATATTTTGAACCTAGAAAAAACCAATGCAACAATAATAGTCTCAATTCCTTATATGTATCATTTATTTATATAGGTAACAATACTATGGAAGCTCATACAGTAAGAGTTAAATTATATTTTGTTCTTTTTATTCAAAAAATAGATAAATTAATCTATATATGTTAGAACAAGAGAAAATTAATCATTCTTGTTAAAAAATTAATCCATTTCTATTGTTAAAAATTGGCTTCAGTTACACATGGTATGCCACATGTATATCATTCTGATGTACAAAGGTAGTTTTCAATATAAAAAATGAATGAAATTTTTAATAGAACTCGTTTGATCTTTAATCTATTACTCTTTAATCTAATATATAGGGACTAATTTATCTATTTTTTTTAATAAATGAGACAAAATATAATCCAACATGCATATGAATGTATGTACCTGCATACACAAGGCATTACGTCATTTCCACGTTCATCTTTCATGACTTTGCCATCACATGCAGACATAGCGCAAGAGGCACCCTTTGCACCCGCCATTTGAGGGTGAGTCACCTCGGACTCGATCACTTTATCCATTAAATGAGCTCGAGTCACGCTGTTGAACCCGCCGGTGAACAACGAGTTCGAAACGTACTGTTCTTCGGCTCTGGCGGCGATCGAGTTGTCCATCGGTTGGTTATCGGGTGTAGGTGGGATATGCACGGTGTAGTTCATGTAATCCCCCGACATCTCCCCGGACATATCAATGTCATCCCTCGACAAACTAACGTACCGTCCGCTGGACGTCCGCCGAGCGAACTTCACTTGTTGTCCAGTCGAATTACGTGAGCCACCTTGAGCATTGTTGGCACCGCCGGGACTACGCATTCCTTTCTTCGACTGTTGGGACGTTAGGGACGTCGCCATGCACGATTAAAACTTAAAAAAACAAAACAAAACAGAAGGACCAAAATGAAAAAAGAAACAGATAGAGCAAAAGTTACCTTTCCCTTGTCAATGTTATTGAAAGTAATGATCTCTTCACCATAGCATTAATGTTTTCCAGGATTTTATTGAAACTGGAAAAACTTTTGCCTGAGTTTAGAGATTATGACAGGGAAAGGTAAAAGGGGGAGGTTGTTGTGTAAGGAAGAAGGGACTGAATTGTGGCCATTGATCAACTTATTACATTTCTACTAGTATGTCCACCATTGTTGGGGGCCAAATTGGAATTCTATTTTGGGTATGATGGATTGATTATCGGAGACCAAGTCCTAGGTTAGGGGTTTGCCAGTTTTTATTTTTAATGGTCTGTTTTTAGCAGGTTTTATGGAGATTTTCACGTTAATGGATGTTATTTATCTTTGAAGATTTTGGTCCTTTTATGGTCTGTATTAAACTTTGCCTCTGCAATTCCTCGTTGTTTATTTTGTTTTACTCTAAGTTTGTTACACTTAAAATGCTTTTCGAAAAATAATTTTAAAAAAATACTTCAAAAAATTAATTCTTTCTAGTATTTTTGTTGAATCTATTTCAAATATTTTATGTTGTTTAACAAATTTCTTGAAAATATTTTATAAAAGTTGTTTTAATGAAACAAACATATGATAAGTAATAATTGATTACAAAGTGATGTTAAGGTGAAATTATAGTACATAATGAATTCTCATGATGTTAAGGATTAAATTGTAAACTTTGTGAAATTTATAATTGAAACAAGAGAAGTGATATGCATTAAAACTTGTTATGTGAAATAATATATTACAATGAATTATTTGATTAAATTGTTTATATGGTGAAAAATAAATTACATGGCAATAGGGACTAAATTGAAAAATGTAAAAAAATTTAAGTGTGAAACAATTTAATATGTGAATAATGTAATTATGATAAAAGTTTAATGAATGTGTTATGAGATGATGAAATATACATAAAATATTGTAAAAGTGAAATTATGGAAAAATATGAAATTTTTATAATGATAAGGACTAAATTGTTAAACTTGAGAAAATATGTGGATGAAATAATAGAAGTGAAATTCATAGAAATTTGATATGCGAAACAAGATATTGAGATAAATTAGGTGATTAAAGTGTAACAAGAAAGAAAATTGATTTAATATGATTAATTCGTGAATATTGAACTTTTATGAAAAAAATAGACTAAATTGAAAAGTTATGAAAGTTTATAAGAAAATATTTGATAAGTAAAGAATGTAGTAGAGAATGTAAGATTTCGGTGCTTTAACCTGATGTTCAGGCATGAGCATGGGGTATTATAGTGAACAGAGCCTTATCAGTTTGGAAAATGTCTTATGAAAAATATTTTGATAAGACGTTTTACGGGAATAAGGGGATAATTTTATATTGATTGGAAAAACTTTTTCGTTGACCGTCCTATTTTATATGAAACAAACATCGGAAAAAGATAAAAATATTTTTCGTAAAAGCTTTTAAGTTGAAACAAACGGATAGTGTTTTTAGTAATTTTGAGGTTTAAAAAATATATTTTCTATAATATATTTTTGGCCCTTGAACTTGGCAACTAGATTCACTTTAATACTTGTATTTTTTTATCCACTTTGATAGCTGAACTTGGCAACTAGATTCATTTTGATTTTTGAACTTGAAAAAGAAAAAAGTTTGATACTGTGACACTATGAGATTGTGTCACTTAGTCAATTGAAAATTAAAAAGTTATAAAAATTTTTAGGTAATAATATGGTAAAATCTTCAGGTGATAATGTGATAAAATTTTAGAGTGTCATATTAAGCGTTCTATTAATTGGATAAGTGGTTGAACCAATTATGACAACTGGTTCTGGATTCAATCGGTTTGATCGGTTCAACTACTAGACCAACAATACTTAAATAAAAAATTAAAAAATAATTTTTTTAAAAATAAAGAAATTATTAAATGATTTCAACTATTGGTTTTTGTCCTAGTTTTTTTTATCTGTTTCGAGTTGTTTTTGATTCAACAAGTTCAACCCATTTGTTTAGACTAGTATCCGGTCGATTCTCAATCTAATTGGTTCAACCGACTAATCAAATAATGTTTTAACACATCGGCAAATCTTAACAGAATCCAAATTTGAGGACCAAAATAGGTCTAATTGCCAAGCTTAAGTATCAAAGTGAACCAAAAAAGTACAAATACTAAAATGGACTTAAATGCCAAGTTTATAAGTAAAAAATCATATTAAGTGTAACTTCCTTGGTGATACGATAAAAAAAATTAATTTTTGAAAGTTGTTTGGTAACATAATGAAGTTCTAGTATTTTATAGTTTTCACTATCTATATAAATGAGGTTTTGATATAGCTAGTAAAGGTGAAAGTCTTAAGTTTTGAATATCTAAATTCGAGACCTACTATGCATTATTATATGCGTAAATTTCTAAGTCTCTCATATGTAGTTACCATATATGGGCTAGTTAGTTTAGTTCATCGACTTTAGTCTAGACTGTATTAGTTCTTAGTCCATTTATATTATACTAACTTAATTCTTAGTCCATTACTTAGTTCGTTTGTGCTATAAAGTCTCAAGTTGCATGCTATTGAAGTTCCTCGTATTTGCGCTTGCTTTTTTTTATTTTATTTAATGCTTCTTGTTTAGCTTGTATCTTGACTAATTCAGATTTCAAATCGTTGACTTCTTTCAAATGAACCACTTATTTAGATCGTGATAAAGTGTATTGCTTTGAACTACCACCATGGTAACTTGATGGCGTTGTACCTTGGCTGAATTCATCCTCAAAAGCATGTTTTGAAATTGAATCTGTCGATGGTTGGATAGCTCGAAACTCTACATTTAAAGTGTCAAATTTAGATACCAAATTGAGTCAAAAAAAATTTAAGTATCAAATTAAGAAAAATGTTAAATTTAAATACCAAAATTACATTAAACCTTCATATTTAACAACAATCCCAATCAAGAGACAAATAGCTTTACACCCAAAAACAAGAAACTCCTAAGCATCCAACAAATAGATTAGTAGAACATTAAGTAAATGAAAAATGTCAATCACCAAGTAAACATGGGTTGTCAAATTAAGTAATGCCACCATAGTTAACAACATTCAAATAAAATCCACCACCAAAAAACAAGTCTTTAGTTCCAATCATGTGAATCTGGCATCTATATCTTCATAATCAACACTACTCACTACTCGTTAAAACTAAACCCTAACTTCTTTTGAAAGAATTCAAAAGAATACCCAAACTAAAATTAACACACTTAATCCAAGCAAAGATTTATATTTACTAGTAACTCAGTAAGGATTATTTAATTGAAATTACTTGATATCCAATTATTAAAAGTTAGAGACATATCATAATTTGTTGTGTTTCCGCATTTAGATATGATCCATCTTTTTTTATATATGTCAATTTAAATAAATCAAACCTATCAATCTTTTCCCTTTTCAATCTCTTAAAATATAATATTAATTAGAATATTAGAAATAATATCATAAATTGCAAATCTCATAGAATTTAGGGTTAAAAAATAATTAATATATTTTTGAGTTCTTTTTTGATTTTTATTTTGCTTATATATTTTTGAATTAATATATATTTTTGAGCTATTTATCTGTCTCTCTATAATAATGCGAGGTTTTAAAATTTCAATAAAAAAAATTGAACACACTCAATTTTTATGAGGAGAATTTTAAAGAAAAGAGGAGAAAATAGTAACACAAGTTAAAAGACTTAAATCCTAGACTTGTATATAATTATATGACTTTGGCACTAGCAACTTACCTTGTATAGATATTGATTCGCTGATTCTGTAGCTAAAAAACGAAAAGGTTTGAATTTTGGGTTTAGGAAGACATCATAGAACTGACATAATCAAAAATGGAAAAAAAATAGGTAAGCAAATTATAGCGTTGGAGCTAGAACTTTAGTTTCATAGACCGTGCTTCCTTAAGCGATTCCTTAGTTTCAAATTCGTCTAAGTCAGCCTTACTTTCAAAAGTAAGATTTCTCCATAAAAATTTTTGAAAATATTGAAAATAAAGCGAAAGCAACTTAAAAAACAACAACAACAATAACAATGAAAGAACAAAAAAGCAATAACACACTAAGTGTTTGAGTAAATCCGCTCAAATTTATTCAATAACTATAAATGAAATGATTACAAATGAAGCAGAAAGCTCTATTTATAGTTGAGCTTTTTCAGATTTAACGGTACAAATCGAATTACATCAATAACTGAGATTAGTGTCTATCTACAAAATTAGAGTCTTGAGGGATTTAAACTCAATGCATCTTTATCCCTTAGAATTTACAATAATTGTAACAACCCAAAATCCGTGGGCACCAGAAAAGTGTGTTATCAGGCCTCCGTCTTAGTGAAATAAGTTCGAAAATAATTATTAAAAATATTTATGAGTCTAGTAGTGTATTTAATTAGGTTTTAATTAAGTAAATTTAGCTTAATTTAGAGTAATTAGTAAAAAGGATTAAATTGAATAAGAGTAAAAGTTTAATTATAGATTAAATAAAAATTAGAAGGACTTAAGAGGAAATTAAACCATTTCCTATAGCTGAGGCGGTTTAACGTGGAAAATATCAAAGATTTTATTGATTAAAAAAATATATATTTATTTAATAATTAAGTATATTATATTATATTATATTATTATTATATATAAAAGAAACAAATAAGTTAAAAGAAACAGAATGAAAGCAAACGAAACAGAGAAGAACAGGGGAGAAAGAAAGGAAAGAAGAAAAAAAAGGGGAAATAAGGTTTATGAAGCTTGGAGTTAATTGGTAAGCTCAATCAAGTCCTTTTCTCATAATTTTGATATTTTAGAAGTCTTAAAACAAGTTTTTGATGAAATTAAGTTGTTAGTTTGGAAGTTCTTAGGTTTCTAAACAAAGTTCATGTTGAATAAAATGATGAAATAGGGGTTTAATTGAACGAAATTCAAGTTAGAATAGATATAAGGATTGAATTGCAAAGTAAGCTATAAGTTTTGTGTTTTAGGGACTAGATTGAGAAAAATTCGGAATTAAGAAAATATGTTGAAAATTTAATAGTTAAATTTGAGTTTAAATGAAATTTGAATAGGAATAAGGTGTGAATTGGTGTTATAAATTTGGTTATTAACATTTTTCATCAAAACAGTTTTGGGAAGTAGCAATGGTCTGACTTTGAAAATTCACTAAAAATTTTATAAATTGAACTAGAGGATGAACAAAATATGGAATTAAAGCTTATTGAGTCTAGTTTCTTATAGTAGAAACAGTGTAAGCAATTAATTGATGAATCAAGAGATATTTGAAATTTTGTAATACTGGTTCGGGGTGATTTCGAGATGTCCTGTTTTAACTTTGGAAAATCATTAAAAATTGTAAAAAATTATTATGGAGTGTAATTTATATATGTGAACTCCTTAATGAATCTAGTTTCAAAATAAATAAACAAGAACCTTATTCGAGTTCTGTACAATGAGATAATTTAGTTTTAGTAGAGAGAGGTCAGAACTGTCAAATGAAATAACAGGGGAGTATTTAACGAATAAACTGTATTAAATGGCTAGACCAAAAATTCTGGAAATTTTATGATTAGAAGATATATGAGTCTACTTTTAAGGAAAATTTACGGATATTAATGTGGAGTTTCGTAGCTCAAGATATAAATAATTTAGTAACAATGACTCAAGTAGACAGCTTAATGGTGAAATTATATATATACATTAAAAATGGTTAAATTTGCATGTTTAGGCTCATGAATTAAATTGAATCATGTTGTATTGATGATTATAAATTATTATTTTCGTAGCCAACAAAGAATCTGAAGCATCAGCATCGAAAGGAAAGGAGAAAGTCATCGAGTACTAAAACGGGAGAATTACGGTGTGTATTACTATAATTCGAATTTTAATTATTATTGATTGCTGAATTTTTTTATTGTTATGTATGGTAAGTAAGACTTGAGGTAAGTATGTGAAATTGATATGAATATTGAGTGAAAATGAAAGTGATGCAAACTGAATCAAATTGAATTGAATAAGTGAATTATGGAAGATGTAATTATTTGAAAAGCGTATTGATTGAAAAATGATTGGTGATTTGAATTGTGAATTGAAAGTGATATAGGATTGAGAAAGTGAATTGAATACCCTATTAACTAGTCGGGCTGAGTCGAATATAGTTGGCATGCCATAGGATTGGAAGTGTTCAGGGATACTTCGACCTCGAGTCGATGAGACACTGGGTGTCACTATATTTCTTCGGATAGATTCGATGAGGTACTGGGTACCAACTTTACTTCGGCTAGGCCGATGAGACACTGGGTGTCAACTATTACTTCGAACTATCCGATGAGGCACTGGGTGCCATATTGGTGTGTTTGGTTGGATCCGTGTATCCGCCAAAGTCCGAGTTACGTTAATAGGGTGAAAAATTGAAATGTGAATTTGAGGCATTGAAACGAGAAAAATAAATTGAATTACGAATTGAAATTGAAATTGTGATAATAAGAGAAAAGTATGAAATGTATATTCATAAGTGATATAAATTTAAGTTTGAGAAAATACATTGATTTATGAATTAGTACATATGACATTAATTGTTAGGTATTTTAATATTTATTTTTTTACTATTGTTGATATAATTTGAATTATGGTAATATCACTGAGTATATCCATACTCAGCGTACGGTTGTTTCCGTGCGCAGGTTAGTAGAAGTCAAGTGTCCCGGTTCAGCACCCAGAACATTCCCGACTCCAACACAAATTTGGTGATGTATATTTTTCTTTTGGGTAAAGGTGGCATGTACATAGGTGTTATATAGTCACTTGAATATGCATATTACTTTGGGTAGTGAAGGTTGAATTATAAGATTTAGATGGTTAAATGAAATGGTAAGAAAAGTATATGATATTTTGATACATGAACATTAAGTTGTTAAATGAATGAAGTTTTTAATCAATTTTGAATGATGCTATGATAGTTTTAAGTTGAAATTATGTTAATGATATAAATATTAGTTATATGAATGTGAAAAATTGGTGCTGGTTGTTTTAGTTTGAATTTGCAGAAGGTTTTAGGTAAAAATAAGCAGACCGAAATTTTTATAAAAAAAATTCAGAATATTCGAACAAGTTCCGTTCTACTTTTAACACGTGCCTGAACTTTGAGAGTTCAAGATAGGGACTCAATTATTATATTATACCATAAAAGTTATATTAATTGTAAATTATTAGTAAGTTGTCTGATATGTCCGGTAATGCCTCATAACCTCGTTTCGGTAACGGTTTGGGGTTAGGAGGTGTTACAATTGTTGGTATCAGAGCTATCAGGTTTAGCCGATTCTCGGGCTAAATTGGGCTCGAAAGTGAGTTTAGAAGTACATGCCACTGTCGAGTCGAAATCGAGTCGGGATTTCTGGATGTTAATGTATTTATTTGATTTTGTTTTATAGATAAAATGTCAGATGAAAGAATGAATAATGTTGAACAGGAAATGTATACTGGAAGTCGAGAATTAGAAGAAACTGAATCTGTTACGCCTGGTGTGGATCCGTTAAATAATCAATCTCTTAACGTAGGGGAGAAAGAAATACCTCACAAGTGTTAAGAGATATAGCTGATGCATTACAGCATATAGTGAGAGCTATACCTACTACTACATCTATACCTACTGTCAGACAGGCCCCGATTAAAGAGGTACGAAAATATGGTGCCACGGAATTTCAGGGATTAAAAGGAGCTGATCCATCCGTTGCTGAAAATTGGATAGAAACAACAAAAAGAGTTTTGCAACAATTAGACTGCACCCCCGAGAGAGTCTGATATGTGCTATATCACTGTTACAAGGAGAAGCGTATCTCTGGTGGGAATCTGTGGTTAGACATTTGCCGGATGATCAGGTAACTTGGGACTTGTTTCAAAAAGAATTTCAGAAGAAGTATATTGGGGAATTGTACATCGAAAAGAAAAAGCAAGAGTTTTTAGTGTTGAAACAGGGGAATATGTCAGTACTGGATTATGAGCGAGAGTTCTCTAGATTGAGCAGGTATGCTTTAGAATATCTTCCAACCGAGGCTGATAGTTGTAAACGATTTCTACGGGGACTACGAGATGAAATCAAGATTCAATTGGTAAGTCTCAAAATTACTGAACTTGTTGATCTGGTCGAGCGAGCAAAAATGATAGAACAAGTACTGGGCCTGGATAAAAAATCAGAAATTGGTAAATCAGCTGGGAAACGTATGGGAACTACTAGTTTTAATCCATTACCGAAGAGATTCAAAGAATCAAGAAGTGACTGGAAATCTAGTTTTAGTTCAGACAGAGGTGGTAGAAGCAGAGGTAAACAGATGACAGTAACTACTAGCAGTGTAAGAGGTCCATCTCGAGGTGTAGAAATTCCAGACTGTGAGCACTGCGGAAAGAAACACAGAGGAGAATGTTGGAAAGTAACTAGAGGTTGCTTTAGATGTGGTTTACAGACCATTTTATCAGAGACTGTCCGAATACTGATAGTGCTGCACCTGTATCATCACAAAGATCAGTATCTACTGCTAGAGGCAGAGGGTCAGGTAGAGGTAATTCGGCTTCCAGAAGAGGTGCTGGTAGAAGAGCAGTGATATTGCTACTCAGCAGTCTGAAGCCAGAGTACCAGCTAGAGCTTATGTGGTCAGAAAACGAGAAGAAGGCGATGCACATGATGTTGTTGCAGGTATATTTCTATTGTATTCTGAGCCTATTTATGCTTTAATTGATTCGGGTTCATCACACTCTTATATAAATTCAAAACTAGTCGAATCGGGGAAATTAGAATCTTAAATGTCTAAAGTTTTATAGAAGTGTCTAGCCCTTTGGGACAAACGGTGTTAGTAGATAGAGTATGTCGGAGGTGCCCGTTAATAATACATGATAAAATGTTTCTTGTGGACTTGTTGATCATGCCTTTTGGTGATTTTGATATCATTTTGGGTATGGAATGGCTATATGAACATGGGGTAGTTTTGGATTGCTATAAAAAGAGGTTTAGTATTCAGACAGAAAATGGGGAGAGAATTGAAGTGAATGGCATCAGTACCAGTGGTTCGGCACGCATTATTTCAGTGATGAAGGCTAATAAATTACTGCAGCAGGGTTGTCCAGCATACTTGGCATATGTTATTAATTCTGATTCAGTTGGGAGTCAATGCAGTCAAATTAGGACTATACGTGAGTTTCCAGATGTATTCCCAGAAGAATTACCGGGCTTAACACCTGACAGAGAGGTTGAATTTGCTATTGAGGTGTATCCAGGTACAACACCAATTACTATACCTCCGTATCGAATGTCGCCCACTGAGTTGAAAGAGTTGAAGGTGCAGTTACAAGATTTACTAGATGGTGGATTTATTAGACCAAGCATTTCACCCTGGGGAGCTCCAGTGTTGTTTGTTAAAAAGAAAGATGGTTCTATGCAGTTATGCATTGATTATCGACAGTTGAATAAAGTGACGATCAAGAACCGGTATCCGTTGCCTCGTATAGATGATTTGTTTGATCAGCTTAAGGGAGCTTCATTATTTTCAAAAATTGATTTGAGATCCGGGTATTATCAGCTAAAGGTAAAAGAAAGTGATGTACCGAAGACAGCTTTCCGTACGAGGTATGGCCATTATGAGTTTTTGGTAATGCCATTTGGGTTAACAAATGCCCCAGCTGCTTTTATGGATCTCATGAATCGTATTTTCAGCCATATTTAGATCAATTTGTGGTGGTTTTTATTGATGATATATTGGTTTATTCAAAGTCAGAGTCAGAACATGATCGGCATCTAAGGATTGTGCTACAGACTTTACGAGAGAAACAACTATATGGAAAGCTCAGTAAATGCGAGTTCTGGTTATCAGAAGTGGTATTTCTAGGACATGTAGTATCTGCAGATGGAATCCGAGTTGATCCGAAAAAGATTGAAGCAATTGTTCAATGGAATGCACGAGGAATGTATCTGAAGTACGTAGTTTTCTTGGTTTAGCTGGGTATTACAGAAGATTTGTAAATGGATTTTCAAAGATAGCTTTGCCGATGACCAAGTTGCTGTAGAAGAATATTCCTTTTATTTGGGATGATCAGTGTCAGAAAAGTTTTGAAACATTGAAGCGAATGTTAACCAAGGCACCAATTTTGACATTGCAGAATCGGGTAAAGATTTTGTAGTGTATAGTGATGCTTCTTTGAATGGTTTGGGTTGTGTATTGATGCAGGATGGGAAGGTAATAGCCTATGCATCTCGTCAATTGAAACCACATGAAAGGAATTATCCCACTCATGATCTTGAGTTAGCAGCTGTGATTTTTGCATTGAAGATTTGGAGACATTATCTTTATGGTGAAAAATGCTACATCTATACTGATATAAGAGTTTGAAGTATCTTCTTTCTCAGAAGGAATTGAATTTGAGACAAAGGCGTTGGATAGAGCTTCTGAAAGATTATGATTGTGTTATAGACTATCATCCGGGAAAAGCTAATGTTGTAGCTGATGCATTAAGCAGAAAAGCTGTAATTGAATTAAGAGCAATGTTTACACGGCTTAGTATCAGTGAGGACGGGAGTCTTTTGGTCGAATTGAGAGTAAAACCGGTAATGTTTGATCAGATTAGATCAGCTCAGTTGGAGGATAACAAATTATTGAAGAAAAGAGAGATGGTACAGAATGGCACAGCAGAAAATTTTAGTATTGATGATTGTGGATGCTTGAGGTTTCAAAATCGGATTTGTATTCCAAATACTTCTGAACTTAAAAAGTTGATTCTACGAGAAGCTCATGATAGTTCATTTGCTATGCACCCCGGTGGCACGAAAATGTATCGAGATTTAAGATAATTATACTGGTGGCCAGGGATGAAAAGAGACATAGTAGAATTTGTAAGTAAATATTTGACTTGTCAACGGGTAAAGGCAGAACATCAGGTTCCTACTGGTTTGCTTCAGCCTATTAATATTCCTGAATGGAAATGGGATCGTATCACGATGGATTTTATTACGGGATTACCGTTGTCAGCAAGCAAAAAGAATACTATTTGGGTGATAGTTGATAGACTTACCAAATCAGCACATTTTATAGCAGTCAGGACTGATTGGTCGTTGCAGAAGCTTGCAGACGTGTATATTCAAGAAATTGTTAGACTACATGGCATTCCGATATCAATAATTTCAGATCGAAATCCTCGGTTCACATCGAGATTTTGGAGACAGTTACATGAGTCGTTGGGTACTAGACTTAGTTTCAGTACAGCTTTTCATCCCCAAACTGACGGACAGTCCGAACGGGTAATTCAGGTACTAGAAGATATGCTTCGAGCTTGTATTATTGAGTTTGAAGCAGGTTGAGAGCGATATTTGCCACTAGCTGAGTTTGTCTATAATAATAGTTTCCAATCTAGTATTCAGATGGCTCCGTATGAAGCGTTATATGGTCGAAAATGTAGATCACCAGTATGTTGGACGGAGTTGAATGAAAGAAAATAATTGGGCCGGAATTGATTCGTGAAACAGAAGAAACAGTCAAGAAGATTCAATAGAGATTAAAAGCAGCTTTTGACAGACAAAAATCTTATGCTGATCTGAAACGTCGGGACATTGAATATTCAGTTGGAGATAAAGTGTTTCTCAAAGTTTCTCCTTGGAAGAAAGTATTAAGATTTGGCCGAAAAGGAAAGTTAAGTCCTCGGTTTATCGGACCATATGAAGTTATAGAGAGAGTTGGACCAGTTGCTTACCGATTAGCTTTACCTCCGGAATTACAACAAATTCATGATGTTTTTCATGTTTCCATGTTACGAAGGTATCGATCGGATCCATCTCATATTATCTCTACTGAAAACATTGATATTAGACCAGATCTGTCATATGAAGAGGAACCAGTTCAAATACTAGCTCGAGAAGTGAAAGAATTAAGAAACAAACGAGTCCCTCTGGTAAAAGTACTGTAGAGAAGCCATAGTGTAGAAGAAGCAACGTGGGAGCCAGAGGAAACTATGAGATCGCAGTATCCTCACTTATTTTCAGGTAAAATTTCGAGGACGAAATTTTTTTAAAGGGGGAGGAAATGTAACAACCCAAAATCCGTGGGCATCAGAAAAGTGTGTTATCGGGCCTCCGTCTTAGTGAAATAAGTTCGAAAATAATTATTAAAAATATTTATAAGTCTAGTAGTGTGTTTAATTAGGTTTTAATTAAGTAAATTTAGCTTAATTTAGAGTAATTAGTAAAAATGATTAAATTGAATAAGAGTAAAAGTTTAATTATAGATTAAAGAAAAATTAGAAGGACTTAAGAGGAAATTAAACCATTTCCTATAGCTGAGGCGGTTTGACGTGGAAAATATCAAAGATTTTATTGATTAAAAAAATATATTTATTTAATAATTAAGTATATTATATTATATTATATTATATATAAAAGAAACAAATAAGTTAAAAGAAACAGCAAAGAAAAACAGGGGAGAAAGAAAGAAAAGAAGAAAGAAAAGGGGAAATAAGGTTTATGAAGCTTGGAGTTAATTGGTAAGCTCAATCAAGTCCTTTTCTCTTAATTTTGATATTTTAGAAGTCTTAAAACAAGTTTTTGATGAAATTAAGTTGTTAGTTTGGAAGTTCTTAGGTTTTTAAACAAAGTTCATGTTGAATAAAATGATGAAATAGGGGTTTAATTGAACGAAATTCAAGTTAGAATAGATATAAGGATTGAATTGCAAAGTAAGCTATAAGTTTTGTGTTTTAGGGACTAGATTGAGGAAAATTCGGAATTAAGAAAATATGTTGAAAATTTAATAGTTAAATTTGAGTTTAAATGAAATTTGAATAGGAATAAGGTGTGAATTGGTGTTATAAATTTGGTTATTAACATTTTTCATCAAACAGTTTTGGGAAGTAGCAATGGTCTGACTTTGAAAATTCACTAAAAATTTTATAAATTGAACTAGAGGATGAACAAAATATGGAATTAAAGCTTATTGAGTCTAATTTCTTATAGTAGAAACAGTGTAAGCAATTAATTGATGAATCAAGAGATATTTGAAATTTTGTAATACTGGTTCGGGGTGATTTCGAGATGCCCTGTTTTAACTTTGGAAAATCATTAAAAATTGTACAAAAATTATTATGGATTGTAATTTATATATGTGAACTCCTTAATGAATCTAGTTTCAAAATAAATAAACAAGAACCTTATTCGAGTTCTGTACAATGAGATAATTTAGTTTTAGTAGAGAGAGGTCAGAACTGTCAAATGAAATAACATGGGAGTATTTAACAAATAAACTGTATTAAATGGCTAGACCAAAAATTCTGGAAATTTTATGATTAGAAGATATATGAGTCTAGTTTTAAGGAAAATTTACGGATATTAATTTGGAGTTTCGTAGCTCAAGATATAAATAATTTAGTAACAATGACTCAAGTAGACAGCTTAATGGTGAAATTATATATATACATTAAAAATTGTTAAATTTGCATGTTTAGGCTCATGAATTAAATTGAATCATGTTGTATTGATGATTATAAATTATTATTTTCGTAGCCAACAAAGAACCTGAAGCATCAGCATCGAAAGGAAAGGAGAAAGTCATCGAGTACTAAAACGGAAGAATTACGGTGTGTATTACTATAATTCGAATTTTAATTATTATTGATTGCTGAATTTTTTTTATTGTTATGTATGGTAAGTAAGACTTGAGGTAAGTATGTGAAATTGATATGAATATTGAGTGAAAATGAAAGTGATGCAAATTGAATCAAATTGAATTGAATAAGTGAATTATGGAAGATGTAATTATTTGAAAAGCGTATTGATTGAAAAATGATTGGTGATTTGAATTGTGAATTGAAAGTGATATAGGATTGAGAAAGTGAATTGAATACCCTATTAACTAGTCGGGCTGAGTCGGATATAGTTGGCATGCCATAGGATTGGATGTGTTCAGGGATACTTCGACCTCGAGTCGATGAGACACTGGGTGTCACTATATTTCTTCAGATAGATTCGATGAGGTACTGGGTACCAACTTTACTTCGGCTAGGCCGATGAGACACTGGGTGTCAACTATTACTTCGAACTATCCGATGAGGCATTGGGTGCCATATTGGTGTGTTTGGTTGGATCCGTGTATCCGCCAAAGTCCGAGTTACGTTAATAGGGTGAAAATTTGAAATGTGAACTTGAGGCATTGAAACGAGAAAAATAAATTGAATTACGAATTGAAATTGGAATTGTGATAATAAGAGAAAAGTATGAAATGTATATTCATAAGTGATATAAATTTAAGTTTGAGAAAATACATTGATTTATGAATTAGTACATATGACATTAATTGTTAGGTATTTTAATATTTATGTTTTTACTATTGTTGATATAATTTGAATTATGGTAATATCACTGAGTATATCCATATTCAGCGTACGGTTGTTTCCGTGCGCAGGTTAGTAGAAGTCAAGTGTCCCAGTTCAGCATCCAGAACATTCTCGACTCCAACACAAATTTGGTGATGTATATTTTTCTTTTGGGTAAAGGTGGCATGTACATAGGTGTTATATAGTCACTTGAATATGCATATTACTTTGGGTAGTGAAGGTTGAATTATAAGATTTAGATGGTTAAATGAAATGGTAAGAAAAGTATATGATATTTTGATACATGAACATTAAGTTGTTAAATGAATGAAGTTTTTAATCAATTTTGAATGATGCTATGATAGTTATTAAGTTGAAATTATGTTAATGATATAAATATTAGTTATATGAATGTGAAAAATTGGTGCTGGTTGTTTTAGTTTGAATTTGCAGAAGGTTTTAGGTAAAAATAAGCAGACCGAAATTTTTATAAAAAAAAAATCAGAATATTCGAACAAGTTCCGTTCTACTTTTAACACGTGCTTGAACTTTGAGAGTTCAAGATAGGGACTCAATTATTATATTATACCATAAAAGTTATATTAATTGTAAATTATTAGTAAGTTGTCTGATATATCCGGTAATGCCTCATAACCTCGTTCCGGTAACGGTTTAGGGTTAGGAGGTGTTACATAGAGTGTCGGCCACTAGAAACTTGAGATCAAAAAAATTTACCTAGTTGACACCAAAAAGTACTGAAAATTTTATTTTATTTTTGACAGTGTCAACCACTTGCAGGCCGTCACCTAATAATTATTTTTTTGGACTGAAAGATGCCTACATTTTTTAAAAAGTACATAAAAATATGCATATTGGTGCAGGCGATTACACTGCCGGCACCAAAAAAATTATTTTTTAATCCTTGATCTAATCATGGGGTAATGATTGGCAAGTGATTGAGTTAGGTCCCGACACCACCCGACATTGTTCCTTTTAAGTAATTCCTCTCGTTATTTTGAAGTTGGATCATTTTTATAAATACTTGTTTTTGGGGTTAATTGAGTAAAAGACTCATAATTCCACTTAAATGCTATTTGTAGTGGTTTAATATTGTAATCTTATAGCAAGAACTTCGAATATAGTTAAACTTTTGAATATGCTTTCAAGTTTGTGGTCTTTATCCTTTCACTTTAAAGTAGTTTTCTACTTAAAAGATACATGTCTTGTTTATTTATTGTTTGTGTTTTATTGTGATTGATTTTGTGTTGATAGGATAAATTGTATCACTTGCTATTTGTCATAATTGTCAACTTGTGTTTATTAGGAGAGAAAGAATATTGGTCGTGCTTTCACAATTTTCGATGATTCAGTTTCTTCCCATCAATATAGATGTATTATTTAGAATTATGATTGTAATTGTCATTAAAAAAATCAAAATTGTATCAACAAAAACATTTAATAATCAAATAAATAAAATTTTAAATAAAATTAATCTTTCTGTACAGCCCAATTTTGGGCCCAAATAACTCCCAACTAACCCCAGACCCAAACTAACCAAAACCTAGCCCAAAACCCACTAAACAGATAAGCCCAAAACCCACTAAATCCAAAACCCAATAGCAGCCCAATTCAAACCCTAAAACAAAATGAACCAAAAACCCTAGCTGTTGCCTCCCTGTCCCATCCTCCACCGACACCTCCAAGCACCACCACTGTGCCACCGCCCCACTTACGCCTGCAACATTAAAAGAGGAGAATAGACAGATATTAAAAAAGGGGCATGTAAATGGCTATTTAAAAAAGCCAAATCAAGGACCATTTGACATTTTTTTTCGGTTCTTCTTGTAATGAAAAACATTATTAGATCTTAAAGAACACAAAACAAGTAACAGAGATTTCATCAACATCAAAAGCAGAAAAAACGAAGCCCAACGAAGAAATCAAAACCAGAGATCGAAAGGTGTTTAAATTTTCTAAGTTTCGAATCGGTTCTTCTTTCTTTTTTTCTTTTTTATTTTTCTTTTCCTGATTACATGGTTGTGCATATATATATTATTAAAATAAAGAGGAAAATAAAAAATAAAATAAAAAATACACCTTTTTCGAAACTCCGGCAACCGCGGCGGAGGACGGTGGCTGTTCGCCGGAGCCTAGACCGGACCAAGAGAACCTGCACAAAGAGAAAAGAAGCATTTTTGAAAACAAAAGGGAAGAATGACATTTTTTAAAAAAAATTTAGTTTATATAGAAGTATAAACGATGTAGTTTTAAGGGGATTATGGAGACCTCAAAACGGCGCCATTTGGCCCTCGACCCGCGCAGGCGACCCAACCCGCTGGGGATCCGCGCGTTTTTGTCCTAATGGAATATTTTCTCAATAAGTCCCTCCACTTTCCCTGTTCTCGCAATTAAGTTTTTATTTATTTCAATTATACCTTAAAATTTACTTTGGTTTCATTTTGGCCCCCATTCGAACGACGTCGTTTAGGATGGCGGGGATTATTTCATTTTTGGACCCTGTATGCTATTCGCGCCTTCATATCGGTCCCTTTCTTCTTTGTATATTTTCGAATCGGCCCCAAATTCTTTTTTAAGTACAATTTAGTCCCTAGTTTGGATATTTGACTCCTTTATTATTAAATTAATTAACTTTATTAATTTCTTGTATTATTATACTTTACTATCATAGTTATTATTATTTTCTTTTACTTTCGTTACCACTTTATTATTATTACGTTATTGTTATTATTTTCCTTATTATTACCATTAAAGTTACATTTCCTTTTCATACTTATTTATTTGTATTATTATTTTTATATTACTGTATCATTAATTTTATGCTGTCATTATTACAGTAGTTATTATTATTACTTTTTTTGTTTGTTTTTTGTTTTATTACGAATATTATTATTAACATTGTTACTATTAAATTTATTCACTACCATTATCTCTATTTACATATTATTATTATTTTTACTACACTACCATCACCCCGTTTTTTTACTCACTAATATTATTGATAAGAACATATTTTAATGTATTATTATTCTTATTATCATCATTATTATATTTATACTTGTATTTATTCTAACGTCATTTTTATTATTATTCCCACTATTATTAGTATTGCATATATATATACATATCCTTTTGTTATTATTTTTTATATACAAACATTTTGAATATTATTACCCTCTTTTTGTTAAACTAATTAATTCCACATAGTCATTATATCATCTTTTACAACTGTTCATATTATTGCTTTCGACACTATCGCACCCGTCATTATGTTATTATTCATATTAATTTGCTTTTATGTTTACTATAAATCACATTATGTTTTTACTCAACGTCTTAAAATAATTCTTTCATAAAAGTGATATTTCGTATTTGGTAATTCGAGATAATCGTGCCCTAACTTACTGGGTTTCAATTTTTCTCATTTAATCTAAATAACGGAATACTCTTTTAAATTGCTATACGAGTTTTGAAATGCTCATTCTCGGAGGTGCGAAGTGTTGTGCCCTAACTTACCGGGTATGACATTTTGTCACCTCGAAATATGAATTTGTTTTAAAACAAGGCAATATTCGGTTTGAGAATACGGAAATA